>NC_045557.1:17005590-17174197 GCF_009769535.1 Thamnophis elegans | reverse complement strand
GGGATCATGAACACCTCTCTGCAGGAGGGATCTTTCCCGCAGCCCCTGAAGGAGGCGGTGGTAAGACCCCTCCTCAAGAAGCCTTCTCTGGACCCAGCTATTCTTAAAAACTATCGTCCGGTCTCCAACCTCCCTTTTCTAGGGAAGGTTGTTGAGAAGGTGGTGGCCCTTCAACTCCGACGGACCTTGGATGAAGCAGATTACCTAGACCCTTTTCAGTCTGGTTTCAGGCCTGGATACTGCACTGAAACCGCCTTGGTCGCACTGACCGATGATCTCTGGCGGGCCAGGGATAGAAGACATTCCTCTATCCTGGTGCTCCTTGACCTCTCAGCGGCCTTCGATACCATCGACCATGGTATCCTTCTGCGACGGCTGGAGGAGGTGGGAGTGGGAGGCACCGTTCTACGGTGGTTCTCCTCTTACCTCTGCGACAGGTCACAGTCGGTGTTGGTTGGGGGGCAGAGGTCGACCCCTAGGCCCCTTAATTATGGGGTGCCGCAGGGGTCGGTCTTGTCCCCCCTCCTATTTAATATCTACATGAAGCCACTGGGTGAGATCATTCGTCGGCACGGGATTAAATACAATCAGTACACGGACGACACACAGTTGTATCTTTCCGCCCCGTGCCAACTCAGCGTAGCGGTGGAAGTGATGTGCCAGTGCCTGGAAGCTGTTAGGGTCTGGATGGGAGTGAACAAACTCGCACTCAATCCTGACAAGACCGAGTGGCAGTGGATGTTGCCTCCTAAGGACAGCCCAGGTAGTCCGTCCCTAAGCCTAGGGGGAGAAAATTTGCTCCCCTCAGAGAGGGTCCGCAACTTAGGGGTCCAGAATTAGTGCAGAATGCAGCTGCGCGAGTGATACTGGGTGTACCAAGATACACCCACACTACACCTATCCTCCGTGAGCTGCACTGGCTCCCTATCGGTCTCCGAGCACGATTCAAGGTGCTGGTTATTACTTTTAAAGCCCTACATGGCCTAGGACCCGGATATCTGCGAGACCGTCTTCTGCCGCATACCTCCCAACGGCCGATAAGATCGCACAGGGTGGGCCTTCTCCGAGTGCCGTCGACCGGACAATGTCGGCTGGCGGCTCCCCGGGGGAGGGCCTTCTCTGTAGCCGCCCCGACCCTATGGAATGAACTACCCCCAGAGATCCAGGCCCTACCCACTCTCATGGCCTTCCGAAAGGCTATCAAAACCTGGCTATTCCGGCAGGCCTGGGGCTGTTGACCTCTTCACCGAGGTCCATCCCCGATTAGACTGTGTGCATGATGTGGTTTTTTTATTTGTTTTCCGCCGTTTTTTTTTAACTCTTCACACTTTAAAATTTATTTTCTGTAAGCTGCCCGGAGTCCTTCGGGATTGGGCTCCCTATAAATTTATTAAATCAAATCAAATCAATTGTCCTCTGTTCAAAAATCCCAGGTGTTTCAGGAATCCCCCTCCCTCTGGTTCCATTGAGGATGACGTCCTACTTCTTAAATGAAGTTTGATTTCACTCCCCCTGCAGAAAAGTTGGTCCGTTGTCCAAATCCATCCACCTGATGGGAAATTAAGTGGACAGCCAATCTTCTGCTTCAAGGAATAACGTTGAGTAGAGACGTTTCCCTTTGGAAGAAGAGAAGCTGCCTTAGAGGCTTTGCTTCTGCAGCCATGCTGACCTCTCCGCCCGGCCCCCCTTGCCCAGCCTTACGAATGGCACAGGGTGCCTGAGCCTGTCTAGAGTGCCTTGCCAAGGGGTGGGGTGTAGAAGTGGACTCCCTGCATCTGTCAGGGGAACGCCTGGGCTTCAGGCCGCCTTCTAGGGCGCAGGAATGGTGAGGATGAGGCTTGGGAAAAGTGCCCTCAACTGCCTTCTGTGGGATCGGCTGTTTCTAGTCAAGGGGGGAAATGTGGGTCTTTGAGGCAGAGCGGATGCCTTTTGGCCAGGGGAGGGGGAGGGCGCAGCTGTGCTTTCCAAAAGGGGCCCCCCACTCTGCTCCACCAGGAGGACCGGACCATGTCTTCTCCTGGGCTTGGAGCAGAGATCTGCAGCCTCGTGTGGTGCCTGGAGGTCTGGTTAAGTTTGGGAAACGTAGTTCTTGCATGCGGTTTGGGACTGGAAGCCTTACCTTAAACCAGTGGTTCCCAAACTTGGCAACTTTAAGACTTGTGGACTTCAACTCCCAGAATTCACAAGTCTTAAAGTTGCCAAGTTTGGGAACCAGTGCCTTAAACCTTTGCTGGCTGGGGAATTCTGAAAGTTGGCCAGATGGAGAAACACTGGTTTAAGGTAATGTTCTTCAACCTGATGCTCCTCAGCCTTTGAGGGGTAGCTGGCTTCCTGACCCATGGATCTCTTCCTTGGACACCTCCCACCCCAGAGTATCCATGGATGGGATCCCTGCCCCCCCCCCCCCGAGTCCCTTTGGATGGGCCCTTCCCCCGCTTTGAGAATTTGCTGGGAAACGGTGGACCCTCCTAAGGGGAAGGACTTCTCACTAAGGATGATGATTCCCCCGACTCTGCACGGCTTCCCAGGGAGGAGGAAGAGCTGCAGGGTTCCTCTAGAGGCACCCCTGGACTTCCTCTGCCCCCCTTCCCGTACGTCCCATATGCCTGGAGGGAGTCAATCCTGAGCCTCACCCCCACCCCCTAACCTGTCCTGCCCAGTTGGCCCAGAGGAGATGGTTCTTTGCCTCTCTGCTTCCAGCTGGGATTGCAGTAGGAACCAGCTCTGGTCCCTCTGACTTCTGCATCCCACGGGGGTCCCCCTCAGCCCCCCTTTTCTCCTGCCCTTGATCTCGTTTGCACTTGGAGAGAGGCGCCTTTTGAAAGCTCTTTCCTCAGGAACCCTGGCAGGAGGGAGACCCGTGGCTGCTGAGGGGCGCCCTGCCTCCTTCGTGGGGAGAGCAAGCCTGCCTTTAAACTGGGGGGTGGGTGGGAAAGGAGGAGGGTGCACCAACTAAACCAGCCCACTGCTTGGTCCTGCCTGGTGCAGATGCTTTTACTGATTGAGGAGGGGTCTTTGCTCCAGCTGGACGCTCTTTCTCCATCCTTCTCGGAAAGCTCTCCCCTCCCCCAGCAGCCCCTCCCTTTTTCATTGTGCTGTTAACTTGGGGTGCTGTCGGGGGAGGGGTCTGCCAAGGAATGGTTTGTGCTCTGATGGCAACTGGGCAGTATTTGTATTTTTTAAAACCAATATAGTCATCCAAAACTACGGCTGTTGTGTTTCTTTCATTGGGAATGGGGGGGTGGTCTCTTTGGGGGGCTGTTGGTGGGGAGGGTTGCTTGGCTTGAGGTCCCCCATCCCACGTGGGGCTCCCCAGGGAAGCAAGGATGGGGATCACTCATCACGCTGCCTCTGCACACACAACCACACCTGTTGGGCTGCCGTCCCAGGCTGGAGGAGGCGGAAGGAAGGTGGCCTCCAGAGGACGGGAGAGACCCCAGACCTGATACCGTCAGTAGGGAAGAACCCCCCCCCACCAGCCCCACTGCTGACTTTTCTTGCCACCCTTGTCAAATTGAATCACTGGAATTTTAAGTGAGTAACGTGGTTGTTAAGTGAGCCTGGCTTCCCCATTGAATTCGCTTGTCGGAAGGTCGCAAAAGGGGATCTCGTGACCCTGGGGCAGTGCGACCGTCGTAAATATGAACCCGTTACCCATCATCTGGAGTTTGATCGCGTGACGGTGGGATGCTGCAGTGGTCAGAAGCGGACAAATGGAAATGTCACTAAATGGTCGCTAAATGAACCGTTGTAAGTCCAGGACTCATCCGATGGGAGAGGAGAGTCACTGAGCGTTGTGTAAAAGCAATTCGGTTCTTGGCTCTTTTCAACAACTTTGATGACTTCTGACTTTCTTTGGTGCAGTAGATCAGCTTTGCTGGCTGAGGAACTCTGGGAGTTGAAGTCCAGAGGTCTTAAAGTTGCCAAGGTTGGAGGCCACTGCAGAAGATGACACAAAAAACCCTCCCGACCTTTTTGCTTCTCAACAACATTTCAAGCTCTTTCTACACTTACAAAATCATCCTAATCATCCAAAATAAAAAAAGATTCACATTTTCTTCCAGCTTCGAGCAAAAAGCTCAGCAGCGATTTCCAACTCGAAGCCAAATTAGAGACATTCTTTAAGTCAGTTTTGCCATTTTCCACCCCACCCACTGGACACACAACTACACAAACGCCCAAGATCGTTTAAAGATGATTGTTTGGACAAACGGGGTAGGATGCAAAACGCCACGTGCCAATACAGAAAGCGCAGCAAGCACAAAGCCCCCCCCCCCGCCCCCCGCACGTGGGGAGGGAAAGTGGGCGGGGCAAAGGGTGGGGGGCTCCATGGAGGGCAAGGAGCGCTGCTGCCCCCCCTCCCCCCCCGCCCGCCTTGCTCCCCATTTCAAGCAGCCTGAATGTTGGGAGGGTCTCCCGGGCATTTCCCACAGGCGGCCACTAGAGGGCAGGCGCTGCCCGTGCTGCCTTCGGAGGGGCGCCGCAAAAGCTGCCTCCAAAGACGGAGGGAAAAGTGGGGGGGAGTCCGGGAGGCCCCCAAATCTGGAAGCGGCTGCCGGGGGGATCCTGGGAGTTGAAGTCCACCCATCGGGAAGGCTGCCCGCCAGAGCCTCGTCCCACCGGCGCTTCTCTGCCCTCCGGCCACAGGAGCCTCGCAGCCCCCCCCGGGGTCCGGCCAGGGCGGGGAGGGGGAGTCCGGACCCCCCTTCAAACCGTCA
The DNA here is from genome assembly GCF_009769535.1 of Thamnophis elegans. Classification (NCBI taxonomy): domain Eukaryota; kingdom Metazoa; phylum Chordata; class Lepidosauria; order Squamata; family Natricidae; genus Thamnophis; species Thamnophis elegans. Next base: position 17,169,479 of record NC_045557.1, on the reverse strand, counting down.
CTAAGCGAATGGCTGGTGATGAGTCAAGGAGTGCCTACATTTAATGGACTCCCCTTATTAATTGATGCATGGCTTAAAGTGGGGAAGAGACCGGTTGCTCCTTCCTCCTCCTCCTCCTCCTCTTTTCCCCATCAGGGGTCCAAGCTGCCTTTCAGGGCTCCCGCAGGACTAGAACTCACCACCTCCTTAGGGGTTTCTAAGGCTGCCCCTTAACCAGCGCCACGCAGGATCCCTTGGGCTGTGGAGGGGGGCTTTGTGGGTGGTTTTCTCCTGCTTTGGTCTCCCCCTGACCTGACTCTGCCGCCGTCCTTGTGCCGAGAAGTCCGTCCTTCTTCCCCACCATTTGCCGGCAGAGGAAACCACGAGGGTGCAGGATTCTGACCCTTCCCAGATGTGAGCAAAGGGCTCTCCGGGGGTCAGGATCCCTTCGACCTCATGGTTTCAGCACACACACACCCTTCCCGCAAGTGAGCAAGGAGGCTGGAAATTGCCTGAAATGGGGAATGTAAGAGACTCACAAGAAATGGATGTGGAAATGCTTTTACTCCTCTCAGATGTCTAGACCAGTGGCTCCCAAACTTGGCAACTTTAAGACTTTAACTTTAAGACTCTGAATTCTCCAGAGCTGGCTGGAGAATTCTGGGAGTTGAAGTCCACAAGTCTTAAAGTTGCCAAGTTTGGGACCCACTGGTCTATAACACAATTTCTTTGGCAGCCGGCAGGATAGAATTGGGGGGGGGGGGGAAGAAAAGGGCCTGTTTAAATTTTGTAAGCATATGTGGCCCAAACTTAAAAACTCCCAAAGAATCATTCATGGCCTTCTGAAGATGCCTCTGAACAACCAATTTTATACTTGCTCTTATGACTCAATTACGGGAGTCTAGAAAATCTGAACACTGATATGCTCAGTTGTTTTTAAAAAGGTCAGTAGTAATGCAGAGTTATTGACGGATTCTGTATAGTGGACCCCTCCCCAACCAAAGAAATTCTTTTCTAATGAGCCCATCTTTGAGAGCAATTGCACCATATTGAAATCACTCAGATATTTTACCAGATGCCCCCCCCCCCACTCCATGGAACTTCTCCCACTAATATTTAGCTCTCCTAAGAGGGCAGCCCCTGTTCCAGATGGGGTAACCCAAGCCCCAATCGTCCCACAATGGGAGGTGCCTAGATTACTCCAGCATATGGTGAAAATCCTACAAAAGTGGCTTAATTGTTTAAAAGCATTATTTCTACTCATAATCCTATATGGAATGAGTTACAATATTTAATATAATACAATAGCAGAGTTGGAAGGGACCTTGGAGGTCTTCTAGTCCAACCCCCTGCCTAGGCAGGAAGCCCTTTCAGACAAATGGCTGTCCAACCTCTTCTTAAAGACTTCCAGTATTGGGGCATTCACAACTTCTGGAGGCAACTTTTGTTCCACTGATTAATTGTTCTAACTGTCAGGAAATTCCTCCTCAGTTCTAAGTTGCTTCTATCCTTGATTAGTTTCCACCCATTTCTTCTTGTTCTGCCCTCAACTGCCTTGGAGAATAGCTTGACTCCCTCTTCTTTGTGGCAACCCCTGAGATATTGGAAGACTGTTATTATGTCTCCCCTGGTCCTTCTTTTCATTAAACTAGACATATCCAGTTCCTGCAACCATTCTTCATAGGTTTTAGTCTCCAGTCCCCTAATCCTCTTTGTTGTTTAATGTTTTTCTGACTGAGGAGGACAAAGGGATGTTTGTGGGGAAAGTTGGATCAGAGACACCAGAGAATGCTAGAGATCTTCTGTTTCCATTTGAAGATCCTATGTGGGATCCAAGCATCCCACAGATTTGAAGGAGTTATGAGAAGTCAGCAACTGAGTAGTTGCAGCTTTAATGATTGTTATTCCAAAGAAGTAAACTTTACGGAAGACCAACAACAATCTCCACAGATCTGGAAATGATGTTCTCTCTCCCTCCCTCCCTCCCTCTCTCTCTCTGTCTCTCTCTCTCTCTCTCTCTCTCTCTCTCTCTTTGTCTCTTTATCCCTCTGTCATTTCTAAGACCTGGAGGGGGGAGGGCTGGAAAAGTTGTTGGTATATGTAAGTGGAGAGAGAGGGAGAGAGAGAAATGTATTTTATGCCTGTCCAGGTTGAAAGGTGAGAACTTTGATTTTTTATTTTGTGTGAAAAGACTTACATTGAGAGTTGATCTATAGAAAACTCGTAGAAAGTTATGTATTTCTCTAAGTTCCAAAAATGTGTAGAGAGAGAAAAAGTGTTTTTTTTTAAACATAACCCCTCTCCTGGAAGGGGGGGGGGAGTGAATTCACAATGTAAGGTTTGAGACCCATAGAAGTTTGAGAACACATCCAAGTCACAATGAGCCAAAGCTGAGACTTAAAGGGAGGCTTGAATAACGATCAGCATTTAATCTTTGATCAAAGCTTAAAGACATGATGGTCAGTTGTTCCCAACATAACCCAAAGGATACGCAGGGAAGAACTCCCCTTCGGAGAAGGTGTGGCTCCTTTTTATACAGATATCATAGAATAACATCCTGGCTTTCGTAGAGTATAAATCTTTATTACTGTCAAAGACTAGCAATAGACATTACTTTTTACCATATATTAAAAAGTACTGATATTAAAATATAATTAAAAAGTATTGACGTTAAAAGTGGATAATAACACACATGTTCTCAAATTGTTCAGGTCACTCCCTGGTTTACGTGGGTGAGAAGCCGATAAGTATGGGAGTAAATACAATGGTCCAGAAATTGTTAGAGGTATGTCCAGATAATTGGTACAAGATGACAACTATACTTCTGTAACCGATTTTTTTCTTATGGACATTGCAGCAGCACAGAACTTTGCCACTGCAGACGTGGTAACCGGGTTAGTGTCCTGGAGGAGGAAGCCTAGATAAAAATGGTCTGCCCTCCCTGGCAATCTCTCTAATAAGGGGAGAATATGTGCAGACCTACAAGCTCTGTGTAGCTCCCTTTGTAATAGTACATGTGAATTATCTCCCACTTCTCCTTTACCACATATACAAACCCGTTCTGCTATAGGTGTTCTCTTATACCTGCCCTGGAGGAGTGCTGAAGGGAGAGTGTTAAATCTGGCTCTGAAGAAAGCTATTCTTTGTTTTGGGGAGATCAGGTCATTTAGATATCTTGCTGATTCCCACACTCCCTGTTTGATTCTGTCCCTACTGTGGAGAGGCAACCTATTTAGTTCTTCTTGGAACTCCATGTCCCTCATTCTATTGATTACTACTTGCTTTGCTTGATCAAAGCCTGGGGACATTAAGAATACCAATGAGAGCCCATGAGAGCCCAGCTTGTGATCAATCAGTTTCCAGGGGGAGGGGAAATTGTCAGTCAACACTAGTGGGGACAGTCCCTCTGGAAAGAAATGCATTTTAAGCCAAAGAATGACCATCATCTTCCAGGCTCTTACCTGAATTTGAGGCATGCCTGTCTCAATTCTTAACTGGGCATTTGGAGTTCCTTTGGGTGCAGCTAAGATGGCTCGCAGGAATTTAGTTTGTGTGGTTTCTAGCAAGTCTCTCTTTGCAAGGATTCCTGTTTGTACCCCATATAGAATTTGCGACAATGTTTTGGCCTCGAAAAGTTTTAAGGCAGCAGGTACTAACTGACCTCCACCTGTATAAAAGAAGTGTTTGATTGCGTTTGAGGACCTGTTGGCTGCTTGCAATGTGTGATCCAGGTGTGCCTTCCATGTCCCTTGCGAGTGGAAAACCACCCCAAGGTATCTAAATGTTCTAACCTGTTCCAAACTATGTCTGTCAGGCGTGCCTCCATCAATGACCAAGAAAGAAAACTCCCAGCTCCATTGTTCCTGGAATTAAAATAGTTTTACTGGTTATGAAAAGATGGATGCATCTCCAAAAGGCACCATCATGTTTCTATGCAGGACGGTTGGCCTTGACCAGGTCCAAACACCGGCCACCAGCATGCGCAGAAGACTGTGAGAAGAAAACGCCCTTTTCATATCACCCCCTGTACCATTTATGCCCATCCCAAATACCGTGCCCCCACCCTCCCCGTTTCTATGGCAGCCGATAGCCAGTAAGCGAAACAGAGGCTGACAATGTCCTTCTATTTCCCAGGAGTATTGGCGTGGTCTTTTAGCAAAAACTAAAACTTTTGATTTATCAAAGTTAAGGACCAGCTTGTTTTGCCTGCAATAGCCGAGTGTTGCCCTGATTTTGCGCTGTGCTAGGTTAGGAGGATGGAAATCAGGGTCCTGTAAGAGATCGATCAGGGGATTGATATAGAAGTTGAAGAGGGAGGGGGGCAGGATGCAACCTTGCCGTACCCCTTTTTGTACCCTTACTGGGGCAGTTAAACTCCCTTGGGGATTGCACCTCACTTTCAGGGTGGAATTGGCATACAATTTTTGTATGAGGAAGAGGAGGCGTTTATCGATAGTGGTGCATTTTAATTTCCCCCAAAGGGAGATCCTGGATATTGAATCAAAGGCCTGCTTACAATCCAGGAAGGCCACAAAAAGAGAGGATTTTTTAATACGTGTATTTTTGTACTAAATGGTGGAATACCAAGATATGATCCACTGTAGATCTTCCTTCTCTGAAACCGGCTTGTTCGATTATCCCCCCTGATATTAGCAAATCCTGGAGTTTATAGTTTAGGTGTTTGGCATACAGTTTACTAATAACGCTCAGAAGACTAATGGGTCTATAATTGCCTGGGTCATTTCTATTCCCTTTTTTATAAATTGGTATGATAATTGCTATTCCCCGATCTCTTGGCATATGGCCAGTTTTATCTATGAATGTAAACAGAGAGTGCTAAAAGTGGAGCCACCAACTCCAACTGGCCTTCTTTTTGATTATTTCTGGCAGGACATTATCAGCCCCAGGTGCCTTATTAGCCTTTAGGGCTCCGATCAACCGGGATATCTCTTCTGGTGTAACGGGGGGCCAGTGAGGAGTATGCTCCAAACTAGCTTGGCTCTCCTTGGTTACATAGTCAGGATCTGTATAAAGCTCCCTAAAATACTCTTCCCAGGCATGAATCGGAACCCGATTAGTTGGGGGGTAGGGGGGGTTTCCCCAATCCCCTGGTGATGCACCAAAAAGGGATGTATCTTTTTGTCCCGACTGAAGTAATTAATCTATGTCAAGACTCCCTCCGAGTCGCATTTTTTTATTTTCTTTTAGAAGGGTCTTATATTGTGCTTTCAACTGCTTTAAGTAGTGAGTGTGATCCTCAAAAGGGGCATTTTTACTTTTCCTGTACTCCATATTATATATCCTTTTTAGTTGCACGCAACCAAAACCATTTTTTATTCTTTGAGACCGGCCTTTGGGAGCGAACTAGTGTTCTGTCAATGAGAACCGCATTCAAATTTAAAATTAAAGTTTCAAACCCCTCTAAGTAAGATCCTCCAAAGTTATTCCTTAGCAGAGATGTAGGTAGCTCTATGGTTTCTGGAACTAACATCCGTTTGGTAACTTCCTTAGCATTTTCCTCATTCCATTTAATTTTTACCTGGGTATTTTGACTCTCTAACCTGGGCAGGTAAGCTGTGCCTGCCCTCAGAGATCTCTGGTGCAATGTGAGAGTAAAGAGTATTGTATTATGATTGCTTTCCAGTCGTGAGTCTACCTCCATCTTCTGTAAGAACTTCCGATCATATGATATTATCCAGGAATCAACCGTGGATTTTCTTCCTGCTCCCGAGAAGTATATTCTGCTGGAAAGACGCCCCATGGGGACCCATTAAGGATACAAAGATCCAAACATACAGTCATCTGTCCTACACACAAACCTGCCCGATTTGCTTTAGGGTCTTTAAATTGTCTGGAATGCAGGGATTCTCCTGTTACATTCTCATCATAGTGGATCTTACATTGATTAAATAATGCTTGATCATTTGGTCCCATTCTAGCGTTTAAGTCCCCTCCCCTATAATTATTGCTGCTTTTGGGGTATTTGTCTGAGCAGCCAAGAATAAAACCTTCTATGCTGTCCCAAATCTTATTGATCACACTATTCTTATTAAGTGGAGGAATATAGATATTAAACAGCAAAATATCCTCCTGTTTAAATAGCAATAGCAGTTAGACTTATATACCGCTTCATAGGGCTTTCAGCCCTCTCTAAGCGGATTACAGAGTCAGCATATCGCCCCCAACAATCAGATAGATAGATAGATAGATAGATAGATAGATAGATAGATAGATAGATAGATAGCAATAGCAGTTAGACTTCTATACCGCTAAGGAAGCTGCCCTATGATGCTCAGATGGAACAGCTACCCGAATTCCCATGTCTCCATCCATACCCCCTTCCCCGACCTCTTATACACCCGGGCACAGGGCATGGGCCAGGTTTATCGGAGGCAAGGAGGGGAACGATGGGTGGCGGGTAAAGAGCAAAGTTATTCTACCAGATGCACCTCTAAGGATTCCTTTAAAACAAAATTCGTTATCTGCAGGACTAGATCACCCAGGGCATCCGTTTCAGCCTGCAGACTGGACGCTTGTAAAGACTCGGGGACCAACAACCTCCTTGGATCAGCAGTGGAAGGGACCCTTTCAAGGGCTTCAGACCACCCATACAGCCCTAAAAGTGGAAGGCCTGGCATCTTGGATTGATCACTTCCAGAGTGAAGAAATACCCACGATCTGCCCGTCCGGATTCCTGGACTGCGCAGCCTGTGACTTTCTCAGTAGCAGAACTGGGACTGAAGTTATTGTTCTGGAACCAAAAGCCTCCGGAACCATAGTTGTGTGAGAGGAGAACTGCCATCTCCCGTAGGTGTTTTCTCAATTAGAACATTTCCCCAAAAGGTGTTTGTAGCTACCCACAAGGCTAGGAGTTACCCAATTATTACCACTAGCTGATTGGTGCGTCTGTGTGCATGAAGGCTAACATATTAAGACAAATAAACTTAACAACCTTTGGGATGAGACCACATGATTTTGTTAGGTATCTGTGCTCTTCCCATATAGGTGGGTACCTATGTTATGTCCACTTTACCTGAAAGGAAGATTGGAAACCACAGGAATCTTGAACAAATCAGAAAGTACCTGAACCCCTTTCTTTGCTCCGTGGGCTCTGGTCCCTCAATAATGCTTTGTATCACATACAAGCTGTGGAGGAAATCCTAGCTAAGGAGACTGGGGAGTTTTTTTATTGCTGCAGAAAAAAAACAAGAAGCCATTTGGACAATGACAGTTCAGAATAGAATGGCTCTAGATATGATATTGGCATCCTAAGGAGATGGGTGAGCACTACTTGGACAACAATGCTGTGTGCAGATTCTGGAGAAATCCTGGAATTCCACAGCTGAACTACACACATCACAAAGAGAGCTGCAACCCTCCCCTCCCCCATGGACGAATGGAAAGAGAAGTGGCATTGACTGACAGGAGGGTTGCCTGATTTCACTGGTTAAGTACCTAATAATGACCCTGGGAGGCAAAGTCATCGTTCTCTGAATCACCTGTTGTGCATTACAATGCCTTCTGCTTTGCCTCCCCACCTGTAAGTAAACCAGGAGGTCTCCCAGTACAGGGATATTGCTGTTGGGTGAACCTTGGAAAATGAGATCATTTTCAGATTCAAAGGGGGGGGGATGATGGGCTGGGGGCTAGAGCAAGGTCATAGCACACACTTGAAAGTAAAGCAGGAAGACTGGAATTGGGGTGTGGGGCTCTGTCTGTCTCACAAGAACAAAGAATGCTTATCAACAGGAAATATGCATGTGTAAAGCTTGCAGCAATTATTGGTAGCTAGAAAGTTGATAACAGTAACAAGAATTAGAAAACCTGCAGAGCTCAGCTAAAAGTTAGGAATCGAGATGGCCGGCAGCCAATGAAACGCCTGTTAGAGAACTCATGGGGCCTTCGTTAGCCAAGGCCTAGGAATGGCACAGCTAGAGACCAATAGAAGAAATGGTAGAATTATTGCTAAAGTGTTTTTTAGAGGATATTTCTTATTATTTCACCTTGTCCCGCCTTCTCCTTTAATGAAAATGCATAAAGCTTTCTTAATCCTTTGTTCTTGGCCTTTTGACCAGGAACCTTTTTCCTTGGAGTCCTCCAATAAAAAGCAATCAGAAAACCTGCCCCTCCTGTCTGGGTCCATCATTGGCTTCCACACCAGGCTCAGACCCCAATTGGGGACAACACAAGTGTGTCTTTAAACAGCAACTGCGTGGATACATTTTCTTCCTGGATATCTGAATTTCGAATTCATGCCCAAAAGGAGACAGTCTCCAGTTAAAGAGGAGCTAAGGAGGAGAATCTCCTGCTAGTGAATTTCCTCATAGAAATCAATATCTCATTGTTGGGGAAAAAAAGAATCAGGAAATCATTCAGCGTTGATATTCTCCAAGTTAGATTCTTTCTGGGTCTTCAGCTGCTGGAGCCCTCAACATTTGGAAGATGGGCAAAAGAGGGTCATGTCCTTGGGGATTCAGCATCATGAAGCCACGCAGGATTTTCATATCTTACTCTCCAAACTCAGGCACTAAGTTTGGTGTGGAGCCGAAAAGAACTTGATTGCCTGAATTGGGGAGAGTTTGAGAGAAGCAAAGGGGAGCCCAACTGCCAATGACTCTGGGTGGCTTACAAGAGAGGACAATAAAACGGGGAAGAAGATGGGCAAAACACTGTATGAAAATCCAAAGCTCCCAATGGCTCAATGAAGAGCCAACCCAGGGGTGGAGGGCTATGTCGCAGGGCACAGTGGCACAGGAAGCAGCCGTAACAGGAGTCCCCTCCAAAGAGGGAGAGGGTGTAGGAGGAAAATCACACACACAGAGACACACACACGGTTTCCAAGGGCTCAAAAAGGTTGAAAACTGCAACAAGGAAGGGGGCAGTATTGGAGGGGATTTCCCCCCACTGCTGCAGTTTTTGGAAAGGAGGAGCAGGTGGATGTGGAGAGGGAGGGGCTGGTAAGGCAGCTAAAGTGGGGAGGGGCTGGCTGACTACCGTGCTTACTGTCTCTGGGGTGCATAGGGCACTGCACACCAAGACAACTACACACAAGAACAGCTTTCCCCCACCTGCCATCACTCTGCTCAACAACAAATTCCCACAACGCCTCCTAAGACTGCATTACTATCTTCTTCTTTCTTTCTTAGTATGATTTGATTGCTTATAAGTAACTTACGACTATCACCAAGTGTTGTATGTTGATGGATGCCTTTTATTTTACTTCAGGTACACTGTGAGAGGTGATGCACCAAAGACAAATTCCTTGTGTGTCCAATCACACTTGGCCAATAAAAAATTCCCTTCTGCTCTGTCCTATTAACGGAGGACATTTCTTGGGTGAGAAGTGAAAGCAAAGGAAATCCAGTTGCCTCCTGAAAAAGCACCTTCGGGATGAGATTTGCTGCTTGAGCAGAGGGTTGGGCTAGAAGACCTCTAAGGTCCCTTCCAGCTTGCTTGTTCTTATTGTGTCAGCTCAGAAGGGAACTTCCTCCACTGCTCTAAGCCTCACTGGACTCCAGCATCAGATTAGCTGAGGTCTTCAGTGCAAAACGAGGAGAACATTAAAAGGGCGAAAAACTCTGTGGCCCCTTCAGCTTTCGCTTGCCTGGCTACCCTCCCAGACCTCCCAACCCACCTTTCCTAGGGGAGGACCCCGGAGGGAGGGAACGGCTGCAGTCCCAGGAGGGACCCTCGGCCTCCCCCTGCCTGAATGCGGGGATTGGGCGGAGGTTTTTCTCCTGAATGGATCCTTTGATGTCTATAAAGGCTGCTCCTCTGGCTGAAGCTCTTTCCACACTCCAGACATTTATGAGGTTTTTCTCCTGTGTGGATCCTTTGATGTCTATAAAGGCTGCTCCTCTCAGTGAAGCTCTTTCCACACTCCAGACATTTATGAGGTTTTTCTCCTGTGTGGATCCTTTGATGTGCATAAAGACTGCCCCTCCGATTGAAGCTCTTTCCACACTCCAGACATTTATGAGGTTTTTCTCCTGTGTGAATCCTTTGGTGTGCATAAAGACTGCCCCTCTGACTGAAGCTCTTTCCACACTGCAGACATTTATGAGGTTCTTCTCCTGTGTGGATCCTTTGATGTGCATAAAGACTGCCCCTCCGATTGAAGCTCTTTCCACACTGGAGACATTTATGAGGTTTTTCTCCTGTGTGGATCCTTTGATGTGCATAAAGACTGCCCCTCCGATTGAAGCTCTTTCCACACTGCAGACATTTATGAGGTTTTTCTCCTGTGTGGATCCTTTGATGTGCATGAAGGTGGCTCCTCTGACTGAAGCTCTTTCCACACTGCAGACATTTATGAGGTTTTTCTCCTGTGTGGATCCTTTGATGTGCATAAAGGTGGCTCCTCTGACTGAAGCTCTTTCCACACTCCAGACATTTATGAGGTTTTTCTCCTGTGTGGATCCTCTGATGTCTAAAAAGTATATCCCTCAGACTGAAGCTCTTTCCACACTCCAGGCATTTATGAGGTCTTTCTCCTAAATGGATCTTCTGATGTCTATAAAGTTTGTCCCTCTGACTGAAGCTCTTTCCACACTCCAGACATTTATGAGGTTTTTCTCCTGTGTGGATCCTTTGATGTGCATAAAGGTTGCCCCTCCGACTGAAGCTCTTTCCACACTCCAGACATTTATGAGGTTTTCCTCCTGTGTGGATCCTCTGATGTCTATAAAGGGTTCTACTGTCACTGAAACTCATTCCACACTTTAAGCATTTATGAGGTTCTTCTCCTGTGTGGATCCTTTGATGTCTATAAAGGTTGCTCCTCTCACTGAAGCTCTTTCCACACTCCAGACATTTATGAGGTTTTTCTCCTGTGTGGATCCTTTGGTGTGCATAAAGGGTGCTACTCTGACTGAAGCTCTTTCCACACTGCAGACATTTATGAGGTTTTTCTCCTGTGTGGATCCTTTGATGTGCATAAAGGCTGCTCCTCTCACGGAAGCTCTTTCCACACTCCAGACATTTATGAGGTTTTTCTCCTGTGTGGATCTTTTGATGTGTATAAAGGTTGCCCCTCTGACTGAAGCTCTTACCACACTCCAGACATTTATGAGGTTTTTCTCCTGTGTGGATCTTTTGATGTGTATAAAGGTTGCCCCTCCGACCGAAGCTCTTTCCACACTCCAGACATTTATGAGGTTGTTCTCCTGTGTGGATCCTTTGGTGTGCATAAAGGCTGCTCCTCTGACTGAAGCTTTTTCCACACTCCAGACATTTATGAGGTTTTTCTCCTGTGTGGATCTTTTGATGTCTATAAAGGCTGCTCCTCTGACTGAAGCTCTTTCCACACTCCAGACATTTATGAGGTTTTTCTCCTGAATGGACCTTTAGATGCTTTCGAAGATACTCATTTCTCTTGAATAATTTTTCACATTCCGGGCACTGATATCTCTCTTCTTCCTCCTGGATCCTTTGGGGATTCCGGGGTCTCCCGAAGGACCCTCCGCCCTCCAGGCCCGTCTCGGCCTCTCCCCCCGTTTCCTCCTCCCCGCATCGCCCTCCAGGCAGCCGCCTTTCCCGGGCTCCCGCTGGGCTCATCCCTCCTGCAGCTCCGGAGCCCTCCGGCCTATCCCCGCCGTCTCCCGGGGCTGCTCCGCGGGGCCCGCTCTCCTCCTCCTCCTCCTCCTCTCGGGCGGCGCTTCCTTCCTTCCCTCCCCCGCCGGGCTCCTCCGTCCTCCTGCAGGGGAGAAAGAGAGGCGGGTCACGGCGGCGTCCCCCTCACCGCAGGAGAGGCCCAGGCCGAGGCCTCCCCTCCCGAGGACCCGAAGGAGACCCTCCCAGGCTGCCCCTCCGTCCCAGCAGCCTCTACTTACTTCCGGTTCCTCCGCCTCCGAAGGGAACCGCTCCTTCCGTCAGCTCTCTGGTTCCGCTAGAACAGTTCGCTTCTCAGCCTTCCTGATGCCGTTCGACACGGTTCCTCCTGCGGCGGTGACTCCCAAGCGCCAAATTGGGCTCCAGCCTTCCCTTCGCCGCCACGTTCCTTTCTTTTATTTCATTCTCCGCGCCTGGATCTCCGCCTCAGCAACGGTCCCTCTCGGCCTCCGCAGCTCCGCCCACCGAGCGCCGTCGCTGGGAGGGCGGTGCTTTCCCAGCGTCCTCTGCGCTTGCGTGTCTGTCCCCACTCCGGCCCCTCCTTCCGCCCCGCCCCCCGCCCACAGCCAGCCCCACGGAGAGGCGGAGGGAGGGCGGGGCTTCGGTGGGAGGAGCCGCGGTAGCCCCGCCCGTCCCGCCGCCTTTTCCCTTTCGGAAACGGAAGCCTGGCATTTTGCTCCGACTTGCAAGGCTGGTGGGGGGGGCAACGGGCATGTTTCCCCCACGTTTCCTCCTGGCTTTTAGGAGCGGAGCAGATGAGTCATAGGATAATGGGGAGGGGAGCTCCCTTTCTCCTCCAGAGGACTCGTCGTTTCTGCTGCCTTTCCAGTTTTGGTCACCACAATTCCAAAAAGACGCTGAAACGTTATAGAAAGTGTGCAGAGAAGAGCAGCCGAGAGGATTAAGGGCCTGGAGGCTAAAACATATGAGGAACGGTTGCATGGCTACTTTGATGGAGAGAAGGACTAGGGGTGACATGAGAGCTGCCTTCCAGTATTTGAGGGGCTGCCCCAGAGAGGAGGAAGGGGGTCAAGCTATTCTCCAAAGCCTCCGAAGGCCAGAGAAGGAACAAGGGATGGAAACTTGATGAAGGACGAATTTCCTGACAGAACAATTAGCCAGTGGAAGAGTTCAGAAGTTGTGGGGGCTCCATCACTGGAGGCTTTCAAGAATTGACTGGACAGCTGTTTGTCTGGAATGGTCTAGGCTCCTTGTGTAGGGGGTTGGACTAGAAGACCTCCAAGGTCCCTTCCAACTCTGATATTCTGTTGCTCCCTTTCTGCCGATCCCAATTCTGCAGCCCTCTGGGAGCTCCTTTCTTTCGTAATCTTGGTGTGGGGAGAAGGGGGCTGATGGTCTGCGATCGGCCCCGCCATGCTGGTTCTGGGCCAGCTTTGCAAACTCGGCAGCAGAGGAAGTTCCCAAACCCAAAATAGAAAGTCCTTTTTTCCCACCTTCTTTGAAAAGCCTCGTGACATAAAAATGAATGACTCTGAGATTCCACTTCCTTGGGCGGCCAGGCGGGAGGGGGGGGGGAATCCCGATTGTGGCCGAGGGGTTGCTGTGATGTTGTTTTTGAGAAACAGCCCGAAGGTCTCCTTGGCAACCTCTTTGTTGGCATCTCGAAGGTCCCCATCTCCCGTTTCTGGCAAAGAAGCTCTGTGTGTGTGGAGGAATGGTCATGAGGACTAGAAGTGCCACTTTGCTTTTGCGACCCAGAGCCCAAGATTCTCAGAGTGGGCAGAATGACTGCATATTGAAAAACAGATACGCTAAAAGGCTCATCTTATTCTGCTGCGTTAAAAAGAGCCTGAAGTCAATGCTTTTCTTCCTTCTCCCCCTTTTATCCCCCGGTTTCTCCTCCTCTGCTCTCTCACTATTTTCATTTGTATTTGCATTTTACGGAAGGGTGAAAAGGAGAAATGGATCCCTCCAAGGATGCCCGGTGTCCTTTTTGCCCTTCGCTGCCCGTGCCAGCATCTTTTCCTGGCAATCGCTGCTTGGGAGAAGTGAAAGAAAACTCAGCGCACAAGGAATGGGTGTGTGTGTGTGTGTTTGCGTGTTGCTTTCAGATTCGTCCTTCTAGTAATTTGTTGTGGTGAGTGTAATTTGTAACGCTGAGTTTCATATTCAGCTGCATCTTAGAGGGCCAATATAAAATCAGAAACACCCGGGCACTCACACCCCTTTCAACATATGCCCGCCTACTTAAGCCGCACCCTTAACATTTCCTCCTCTTGCATGGAAGAGTCTGGCACACGGTCCATCCTCCCCCGGCAGCTGCGGCTCAGCTGCTTTTGGCCACCGATCGGTCTCCAGATCCACAAATCCCTGCATTGAATTGTCCCACCAGCTCCCCCTCCCTCCCCAAGTGACCGGCTGCCACCCGTATTCCTTCCTGGGCAGTCTGTGTTGCCGAAAATTCCCTCGGCCCATCATCCCTCTGGCTGCCAAACAAATTATGGTATAGACCAGTGGTTCTCAAACTTGGCAGAGCTGGCTGGAGAATTCTGGGAGTTGAAGTCCACAAGTCTTAAAGTTGCCAAGTTTGGGAACCACTGGTTGAAGTGAATCTGGCTTCCCACTGACTTTGCTTGTCAGAAGGTTGCAAAAAAAGGGGGATCACGTGATCCCCCCCCCCGGGCACTGCAACCGTCACAAATGTGAGTCACCTGCCAAGCGTCTGAACTTCCATCACGCCACCCGGGGGGCTGCGGCAGGGGTCATAGGTGGGGAGAACTAGGCCCCCCTTTTTTCAGTGCTGTTGCAACTCGGAAGATCCCCCAAATGACTGGCTTGTTCCTTCCCTCCGCTCAGCCTCGAAGCGGCTGCTGGGGTGACTTCTCCTGCGCCTTCCCTGCTCCGAGGAGGAAAGGGAGGCAGCCGAGGAGTGGAAACTTGGACCGGAGCGCAGATCAACACGCCGCTTTTTCTTCCCCTTGTCTGCATTCCTTCCCTCTCCTTCCTAAATCGAAGCCAAGTGAACGTTTCTTAAACAACGAGGCCCCGTTTCCCCTGCTTTGGCTCCGCTGCCGGCACCCGGCCTTTGGGCTTGGACACGGAGAGCGTGGGAGGGGCTACTTAGGAGCCCCTCCCTCTTCCCTGCTGGCTTCACTGGGTGCCACCCACGGAGCCCCCCTCCCAGCCATTGCTCCCAAGGCCTGGCAACCGGATGGCCTCCGCCCAGCGGAGAACGTGGCCTTTGGTGCTGCCGCAATGTGGACATTCCCCTCCGTGGCCAGTGTCCTTTTCGCAAGCAGACTCCCCTCCGGCTTCACGGTTTCTCTGTGGGTGACCCTGCCACGCGCCCGGCCCCCTCCTCCTCCGGGATCCGGGCCTGAGCTTAGCATTCTGGAGCAGGGACTCTCCAACCGTGGCGCCTTTCAGACTTGCGGACTTCAACTCCCAGAGTTCCTCCGCCAGCAAAGCAGTTCTGGGAGTTGAAGTCCACAAGGCGCAAGGGTTGGGAACGCCTGTTCTGGAGGGCTTCGTGTATCGCTGCGTTTCTATCCGGCTTGACTTTTCACATCTCGAGGCAGTGGATGCGATGCGACGCTGAGTACGTTTCGTGCCACTATAAATACACAGAGGGTCCGCCTGGGTCTCCGCCGTGTGGCTGAAAAATGCCAGACAGGATAAGACTCCGGTGTTCCTTGGCAAAGCGTAAGATGTGCCGACTTTCGCTTCAGTGAAACGTCTGCAAGGAAACCAGAAGCTCCGAGCGGGACCCCTCCCCACTCGAACCCTGAGATACAAATACGGCACGAATTCCCAGTTGATTATCCTCACCAGCTGCGGCGGTGGGATATCGGGGTAGGAAGCATCGCTCTGCCACTCAACCTTCCTGCTGCCGCGGGCGCCCTTTGCCTCTTTCTTCAGGGGGGCATTTGTCTTTTGGGGGTCCCCCCAGCCTGAAATCCTGAAAGGCCCCCAGCTCTCGGCACCCAGTTTGGAAGGAAGCAGGGGAGAATAGAATGGCCTCTCTCCTCAGTCAGCCCAGCGTTTCGTGATGGGGAACCTCTCTCGTTTCCCTTCAGCATCTTCCTTAGCGCTGCACAGGCCTTGGATCTTCTTCTCTGAGCAGAATTGGGGGGGGGGGAGGAAGGACCTGAGCAAAGACCCCAGGGGCCCAGTTGGCAGCTTCTCCCCCTTCCTGGCGAGGGAGCCCATCTCACAGGGGAAAGGCAGAACCAGGAGGGGAATTCAGGCCTGGGTCTCAGAACTGGCAGCGACCCAGGCATGACGCGCCTCTCAACCGCTTCCCTCACCGCTGCTGGGCCCCCGCCGTTTTGGATTTTACTGACTGCACATGTGCGGTTCACTGTAAATTGTTCTGCGCGTGCATGAAGGGTTTACATTGAATGGTGCACGGGCACGCAGCACACCTCTGGTACATGTACACACACACACACACGTTCCATGCGGGTTGCGAACCAGTAGTAAAACCATCAGCAACACCCCCCCCCCCCATGAAAGGTCAGTCCTCTGGATGGGATATTGATTGCTTTAAGCCAGTGTTTCTCAACCTTGGTCACTTGAAGTCCAGACACCAGCAGCAAACACACACACACGGTGAAAGGGAGGTCCTCTGGGTGGGATATTGATTGCTTTAAGCATTTGGTCCAAACTAATTTAAAGTTCCTGCTTGTTGAAGCCCACAAGATCTTAGGCAATGCTCAGCACAGCCAAATGGGGGCGCCAGATTCCCAGAAAATGCAATTCTGCTCTCACGTGAGCCTGTTGGGGTTTACTTAGGGAAAGCTTGCTGAAACGTGTGAATGGGGTCGTTCTCTTTATCTCTGGGCCTGGGTTTAAATTGGGTGAATGTTCTGGTGCTCCCAAGTCTCCCTCCCATGGGGATCATCTTGTGGGCTGGTGCCGAAGTCCATCTTTCCTGCTGGGAAGGCTCTTCCCTCCTGACCCCATCGCCGCTTCTTTCCCTTTCAGGAACGCCAAGAAGGAAGGAGACCTGCTCGCTGCCCAGGCCCGCCTGAAGGATGTGGAGGCCCTGCTCAACTCCAAGGAGGCTGCGCTCAGCACCGCCTTGGGGGAGAAGCGCAACCTGGAGGCTGAAGTCCGTGACCTCAGAGGCCAGCTGGCCAAGGTAGACCAGGCACACCTGCGAAGAACCCCGGGGGTCCCTCTGCTCTGCCCTCGAGATGGGAGGGGGGCTCTTTCTCCTTCTGGTCCTCCCTCCCGCGTCCACCTTTGGACTCCCGGTCCCAAAACGTGCCAGGAGGAGAGAGTTTGTAGGCTCAGGTAGACGATGCCTGTAAATGTGTCTTGTGCAGAAGGGGAAGGGTGCTTCTGCTAGGACAGTGGTTCCCAAACATGGCAACTTTAAGACTTGTGGACTTCAACTCCCAGAAGAGCTGGCTGGAGAATTCTGGGAGTTGAAGTCCACAAGTCTTAAAGTTGCCAAGTTTGGGAACCACTGTGCTAGGAGACCGGTCACCAGCCTTCCAGGTCGTTCCTAGGCTGGCCGACCTTATTAGGCTTCCAGGACTGAAGGCAGGCTGGTGGTCTTTGAGTTTCTCCCCCCTCCCGGACAATGGGTGGCTGGGCTCCTGCGATGCTTTTAATTTGGCCATGCTTCCTCTTTGGGTGGCTTCTGTAATTGTGGCTTTAACGTGTGCTGTGCCGGAAGGAGGCCGAAACAGCAGCAAGATACAGAAGAATATTTCTCCAGCTTGGCAGCTGACGGGGGAATTCTGGGAGTTGAAGCCCACCCATCATTCAGCTGCCAAGGTTGAGGATTTCCTTGGCCTGTGAGGACCAGCAGAGCTGTTGACCGTGCTCAGTTGTGGCTCTTCAAAGGTAGACTGCTCCTGGCCACAGAGGTGCCATCGACTGTCCCGAATTTAGCCCCTCCTTCCCTCTGCTTTCCCCACTTTATGTCCGTCCTGCACCCTCTCTGGGCTGTGCTCCAGGACAGTCTGGATTTTATGAGCAGCTTCATTTTACCTTCACTCCCCCCACCCTCCCACTTGCTCCCCAAACTGGCTGGGGGGTGGGGGGGGGGCTGCTGGAGAAGCTCACTGTGTAAATGCTTTACCAGTTGACATTCATGTCTGCAGGCACCAGGTGAGGCCAGCAGGGGGCGGTGGAGCCCACCATTTGCCAAGGCAGAGAAGAGGAATGGACAGCTGGAAAGCAAATGGACTCTTCCATTCACCGGCCTTTCAGAGGATCTGGCTGTGGGGACTCTTGCTCCCATCATCCCCGGCCAGAGATCTTCCTCCCTGCCCAGGGGCATTTTCCATCTGTTTGTTTGTTTCTATGGTTTATTTATTTATATCCTGCCTTCCTTATTTTTATAAAGAACTCAAATTGGCCACGATACTAAATTACTCCTCCTTCCTGTTTTTCCCAGCACAACAACCCTGTGAGGTGGGCTGGGCTGAGAGAGAAGGAGCAGTCCCAAAGTCACACGGTCGGCTTTCACGCCCAAGGCGGGACTAGAACTCCCAGTCCCCCTGTGATTGGACCAAAGTCACCCAGGGCTTCTGTGCCTAAGGCGGGACTAGAACTCCGAGTTTCCCTGTGATTGGACCAAAGTCACCCAGGGGCTTCTGTGCCTAAGGCGGGACTAGAACTCCCAGTCCCCCTGGTGATTGGACCAAAGTCACCCAGGGGCTTCTGTGCCTAAGGCGGGACTAGAACTCCCAGTCCCCCTGGTGATTGGACCAAAGTCACCCAGGGGCTTCTGTGCCTAAGGCGGGACTAGAACTCCCAGTCCCCCTGGTGATTGGACCAAAGTCACCCAGGGGCTTCTGTGCCTAAGGCGGGACTAGAACTCCCAGTCCCCCTGGTGATTGGACCAAAGTCACCCAGGGGCTTCTGTGCCTAAGGCGGGACTAGAACTCCCCGTCTCCTGCTAGTCTGGTGCCTTCTGGCTCTCCTTCTGCTTCAGACTCCCTGGCGTTTTTCCCTCCCTGCAGACTCCTGAGAGGCTTGAGGAGGCCTTGAGGGGGAGAAGCCGAATCGGGGTGGATGGCTTAAACTCCCAGCTCTTGACTAGGGGAGGGGGACCTGGAGAGGGCGGGGCTCCTGTGGAGCAGCTGAGGCCACACAGGGTCTCCCCTCCGGGCGTGACGGGGGTCCCTCCTTTGTCCCCCCACAGGTGGAGGGATCCTTGGCCGACATCAAGAAGCAGCTTCAGGACGAAATGCTGCGGAGGGTGGATGCGGAGAACAGGCTGCAGACCCTGAAGGAGGAGCTGGACTTCCAGAAAAACATCTACAGCGAGGTGAGTCCCACAACCCTGAAGGGTCCCCTAGAGGTCATCTAGCCCAACCCTCCCCTGTCTAGGGCAGGAATCCTACTCCACCGTGGCTTGAAAGGGGACCCTGCTGCTCCAGAGCTCTCGCAGCCACGAATTCCCCCTTACTTTGAGTTGGGGTCTCCCTCCGTAAAAGACCCACCCATTCTAAAATGAAGCTTATTGTTAAGTTTCCTTATAAAATAAAAACAGAGAAAAAACAGAAGTTAGAAAAGGAAGAGAGAGAGAGACGGAGAGAAAAAAGTGGAGACTTCAAACTCTTTCCATGCAGGAAGTCCTGGAGTTACGGCAGTTCGTTTAGTGATGGCTCAAAGTTACAACGGCCCTGTTCTTCCCCTGCATGACGGTGGCCTCCGTCCCCAGGGCCCTTTCCTCAGCCCCTTTTGCAACCTGCTGACAGACAAAGTCACAGCCAGATTCACTTAACAACTTAGGTTGTTAACAACTAAAGTGATTCACTTAGCGACCGTGGCAAGAAAAGTCATAAAATGGGGCAAAGCTCACTTAACAAACGTTTCACTTAGCAACAGAAATGTTGGGCTCAACAGTGGATGTAAATTGAGGACTATCTGTACAGTGGCAAAGAATCCCCCCCCACTTTACACTCCCCAATATTTCAAGCCATTTCAGTAATAATAGCTAATCACTAATCGTCCGGACCTAAGCGACAGAGAGTCCCTCCCCATGGGTTGGGAGACTTGAACTCGCCACCCTGCCTTGGGCCAGGCAGTCAGCCCAGCTCCTGCAGCCTCTTCTCCCCACACTGGCAACGGCCCCACAGAGGAGCTGGGGCTGTTGGATCCTGGGGGCTGCAGGGGGGGGCTGGGGGGAAGGGGTTGCGGTTGGGGGGGATTGTGCCTCCCTGCCAGTCCTGGGATGCCCTGCTCACCCTCTGCCCCCGGCAGGAGCTCCGCGAGAGCAAACGCCGCCACGAGACGCGCCTGGTGGAGATCGACAACGGGCGCCAGCGGGAGTTCGAGAACAAGCTGGCCGATGCGCTGCAGGACCTCCGTGGGCAGCACGAGGCCCAGGTCCGGCTCTACAAGGAGGAGCTGGAGAAGACCTATGCAGCCAAGGTAGGCCACCCGGGGGTGGCTGGGGGGTGGACTCCCGCTCCCATCCTCCCCAAGCCGGCATCCGTCTGCTGCCCCCTCCCTTTCAGGTGCTCTGGAGTCCAGGGAAGGCCCCCTGCTCCCCCTCACCGCAGCCTTGAGAGGATGGGGGGTGGGGGCACTGAGGCAGGACGGGGCCAAGCTCTTAGCCTTGGAGGGGGAGGGGTCCCCACTCCTGCCCTGCAGAGCAGTCTGAGCAGCCTTGAGGTCTAGCCCCTTTGTCATAAGCCTCTTTCTGGCCTTTGCAGCTGGAAAACGCCAAGCAGTCGGCCGAGAGGAACAGCAGCCTGGCTGGGACGGCTCACGAGGAGCTTCAGGAGACGCGGATTCGCATCGACAGGCAATAGAGCACAGGTTCGATTCCCAACAAGGGTGTGGCTAGCTGATGAGAGCTAAAGAGCTTGAAATAGATCTATACTAGTCTCCCTCTGTGTGGCTATTGTGAGTGTGGGCCTGGTCTCATTCTTCATGTTTGGGATTCGTTTGTTAATGAGGGCGGGTTTCCAAAGGGCTGGCAGGCGGGAGGTGTCGTCTCGCCTGTTCATGCTATGTGGGTGTTTTTCTATTTCGATTGCTTCCCTGATTATACGGTTGTTGAAGTGTTCGGCCTTGGCGATGGTTCTTGTCTTATTGAAGTCAATTTTATGTCCTGTGGCTTTGAGGTGTTGGACCAGGGAAGAAGTTGGTTCTTCTTTTTTCATTGCATTTTTGTGTTCTTCATTGCGTGCACTTATTCTTCACCACCCAGCCCAGATCAATTCCGTAGCCAAGACACTCATCTCCAGAACAAAACGCCTAGCTGATGAACAACACCTAAAAACCGAACTACACACTCTCACCAACGTACTGACATCCAATGGATTCCAAAGAAATAAGATCACCAACCTAATCCAAAAAGAAACCCCCACTAAAGTCCAGGACAGAGAACAAGAAAATGGAAAAGCCCTCCTCCCATACATAAAAGGCACCACAGACAAATTCAACAAAATCCTCCACAAACACAACATCAAGACAGCATTCTGCACAGACCGGAAAATATCCACCATCCTAAGAAACCCCAAAGACAAAATTGAATTAGAAAATCAAGGAGTATATGAAATCCCATGCACTACTTGCCCCGCCACATACATCGGACAGACCAACAGAAGAATAAGTGCACGCATTGAATCCCATCATTGAATCCCAAACATGAAGAATGAGACCAGGCCCACACTCACAATAGCCACACAGAATACTACCAAAAAACATCCACAAAGAAAACAACCAAAAACACAAACTGATGAGGAGGCACGACCCAGAACCAGAAGCCAGACTGCTAAAGCACAATCAGCCTCTTCAAAACCCCTCCTACCCTCACAGGAAACACAACCCCCCAAACAATCAGAACAGAACACCCCTCCACCAAATAATGACACACTTCCATCTAATCAAGACACACCCAAGCCCCCATTCAATCAGTTTTAATCCCCTACTGGCAGTTAAAATTTAATCCCCTACCAGCAGTTATAAGGAACAAACAGCCAAGATCCCACACTACTCCTGGAAACACCAAACCTGAAGTAGTCAGCAGCAGCCTGAAGATGACGAATGTGACTTCGTCGAAACGTCGCCAAGACATCTCCAATTCTACGCGGGAGAAAACCCGAACAACTAGAGACCTACATACTAACACCCGCGAAAACCTCAGAAAACACACACACACACACACACACATATATATATATATATATATATGTATATATATATATATATATGTGTATATATATATATATATATATATATATATATATATATATGTATATATATATATATATATGTGTATATATATATATATATATATATATATATATATATATATATGTATATATGTATATATATATATATTCTTTTGTATTCTCACTGTATTTCTTTCTTTTCTGAAGAAATTAGGACATCAACAGATGATCCAATTTAAATTTTGAGCAAAATAGTTGGAAGAGTTCCTTTTTTTCCCCTTTCCTTTTCTCTACCTTCTTTCTTTTCCTTTCTCTCTCTCCCCTTTTCCTCATTTCTCCCTCCTCTCCTCTGTGTACTCTACGTACTTCATCCACTGTACTTATAACCCTCCACCCTCTAATACTAATTGGCTATGAGCTATGAGCTTTTGGCTCTACATCAACCTCCGCCTCCTCACCTGCGGGAGGCCAGAGGACAACACAGACAATGTCCCAGCATGAAAAAGAGAAGGAAGCAAATTTTGAAACACTTATGCAAATGATGCAGAAAATGCAAGCAGGAATTGACAGTAAAGATAGCAAGTTAGACACTCTTATAAAAAAAATGGAGGTAATGGAACAACAAAATCAAAGCATAGTGCAAAAAGTTGATAAAATGGAAGGGAAAGTTGAAAGCATGCACAACTGGGTGCTGAAATACGAAGACAGGATTCAAAAAATTGAAAATAAAATCCAAGAAGGAGAGAAGAAAACCGAGAAGCTAGAGACTAGACTAAGTGATCTTTTTATTGGGAATTATACCGGAAACATACAATAGAGAATTGAAATATTTGATTGTAAATGTGTTAACAGCAGCCAGAATTGTATTTGCAAAAAACTGGAAAAACGAAACAATACCAAAACAGGAAGAAGTTATCCGAAAAATAATGGACTGTGCTGAAATGAGTAAATTGACATTTGAAATTAGAGAGCAAGAGGATGAACAATTTTATAAGATATGGGATTTGTTTTATCGGTGGCTAGGGGAAAAAAAAAAACTTTGGAAATGAAAAATGATATACTTATGGCTTAATTGAAGAAAGTAAATGATGATATAATTATGCTGTGAAATAATCTAACAATGACACAATGAAGTATTAATATAAGGTCTGGGGATATAATGTATAAGGTTAAGAAATTATAATGATATTTTGCTGCTGATAAGCAATTCTAATAGGGGAACAAATGAAAACTGGTATATATAGGCAGCGATGCTTTGTTGAAAAATGAAGGAATAAGATCTCTGTTTGAAGGTATGAAATGCAAGGTTAACAATAAATATAAGTATACTTCCTGGGGAAAAATAATGCTAATGTTAACTGAATATATATTGTAGAATGAAAATGAGGCCTTTAGTTATATTAGATGAAATATTTGAGACGGTAAATATTATTTGAAGATGCAGATGTTAAAACACTTGTAACCAAACGACATGCTGTATGTGATGATGGTTTTTTTTCTTTTTTGTCTCCCCCCTTTTTTTTTAAACCCTAGGTTATTGTGGTGTCTATTAAATATACAACAGAGAGATACGGGATGTGTGTATGGGGGGGAACGTAGTAGGGATGCACCTGTGATCAAATAACATACTGTATGGGACGATGGGGTTTTTTTTTCTTTCCTTTTCCCTTTTTTTTCTATTGTTATGTGATGTTGTATATGTAATAAAAAATAAAATTATTAAAAAAAAAAGATAATGAACTTTTAACTGGGTGGGATCCTGATGTAACTCCCAGAATTGGGATCCCACAGCACGATGCCAACATGCCTGTCTTATTAAATTGGAACTTTAAGGATCATTTTGCCTTGGACTCTGATTTAATTCTACATGATACTTGGAACGCTGACACTCTGGACTAATGATCTTTTTTTCTCTCCCTTCAACCGTTAGTTGTGAAAGCAATCCAGGAAATGTTGAATACGTTTGTCATTTGGCTTTCCCACATTGTAGGACCTTATTTTAGGTATTGTCCATAATATGGAAGGTATTAAATCTTTTTGCTTAAGAGTTATTAATTTAAATATTAAGCAATGGTGGGTCCCCGTCCTGCCTTTGGCTACATGACTGTATGGGCACATGCTCTGCTGTTATGCTGATCTCTTCTGATTCGTTTTTGTAAGAAAAGAGGAATTCTGCCTAGCTGCTTTCTTTTGCATTGCATGGATTATACACTTCCACCTGTCAAGATTCAAGAGCCAACCAAGGCTAGTTACCGTCAACTAAGTTTGGATTTGCCCCCATCCTTAAGATGATGACTTTGACACTGAGCCACTTAAAGGTATTTTATCAGGGAGATCGTCGGATCTTCCTGTGGAATCATGGCAACATGGAGATGGACACTTCGGGCTCTGGCGAGCTCTCCCTTTGGGCCTTTGACTCCCCTGACACCTGTGGCAAAAGTCTGACGTCCAGGTGTCTCATCAGATCCCGAGGCTGGAAAGAGCCCGAGACAGTTATGACAATTGATATGAAATCACATATTATCCAATATATTTGTGTACATTGTTATTATTGTACCTCATTTGTTTGACTATCACTATTATTCCTTCATTTTAAATGAGATATATTAGATATAGGGTTCATTTATATTCGTGACCCGCCAAAACCGCGCTCGACTAAGCCGCGCCCGATTAAACCGCGTCGCTGACGTCATCAACAGGGCGACAACAGCCAGCGCAGAGAAAGAAGGGCGCTTTAAATAGCGCTTTGAAAGCAAGCCGATTCAACTTAAGGTAAGGGTTACGTTTAGGGTTAGCTTAAGGGTTAGGTTTAGAGTTAGCTTAAGGGTTAGGTTTAGAGTTAGGTTAAGGGTTAGGGTTAGGGTTAGGGGGGTTAGGTTTAGGGGTTAATTTTAGGTTTAGGGTTTACAGCGTGCTTCTGTCTCCGCGCTGTTGTCGCCCTGTTGATGACGTCAGCTACGCGGTTTCGTCGAGTGCGCTTTAGTCAAACGCGGTTTTGTGGTGGAACCATTTATATTATAACAATTCATTACATCATCTTAAATCTAGCCAATAATAATATATTTTATGTTATATTCTGTATCATTTTATTATTCTTGTATTGATAACATTCTCTAATGTCTTTCATTTCCATGTTTTTTTTTTAAATCTAACCACTGATAAAATAAATCCCATATCCTGTAAAATTGTTTATCTTCTTGTTTTCTAAATGTCAAATGTCAATTCACTCATTTCAGCACATTCCATTATTTTGTGAATAACTTCCTCCTGCGTTGGTATTTTCTCATTTTTCCAATTTTTAGCAAATACAATTCTAGCTGCTGTTAACACATTTGCAATCAAATATTTCAATTCTCTATTGTATGTTTCCAGTATAATTCCCAATAAAAAGATCTCTGGAATAAAGTCTTTATGTTTTGTGTCATTTTTTCCAACCAAGTGTGGATTTTAGTACAATATCTTTTAGCTTCTAAACAAGTTCACCACATATGGTAATATGACCCTGGTATCTGATGACATTTCCAACACTTTTCAGATTTATTCTTGAACATTCTCATCGGGAATAGGTGCCACCTGTAAAACACCTTATACAAATTTTCTTTATATGCTGTTTACATTGTCATTTTATAATTTTGAGACCACAATTTCTGCCAATTCTCTAAGTCAATCCCATGTCCAAAGTTTTCCCCCCAAGCAATCAAAGATTCTTTAACTTGTTCTTCTTCTAGCTTAACCTCTAATAAGTATCCATATAGTTTTTTAATTACCTTTTCACCAGTACATAGCAAAATTTTATCTAATCATTTTATCATGGAAACCTTCCCTTTTAAGATCTTTATCGTATCTAGAATGTATTTGCGCATATGAAAACCAGTTCATCTTTATACCTTGCCGTTCAAGTCCTTGCATCGATTTAAGTTCCCCCCTTTGCATTCAATATTTCACCAGATCTAATTGTTTGTTCCTTTTTGCATGTTCTTGGATCTGAAAATGCTTCAATAGTTGATAACCAGACTGGATTTTTTAAGTAATGTTGCCTTTTAATCTTCTCCCAATTTAACAACAAAGCCTCCCATATATAAGGTCTTCTGAAATACCCCTGCATTTTAGTTCCCTTGTACCATAAGAAAGCTTGCCATCCCAACAACAAATCATGTCCTCTTACAGTCAATAATCTAGTATTTCTTAACGTTATCCACTCCTTAACCCACATCAGGCTGGTTGCCTGGTAGAATAACTCCCAGTTAGGTAAGCCAAATCCTCCTCTTGTTCTAGCATCTTGTAACAACTCTAATTTTATTCTCGCTTTCTTTCCCTGCCAAATATACTTCAACACTATTTTGTTTAAATCGTCAAAATAATCTTTCCCTAGTCTAATTGGAAAAGCAGGCAGGTAATCTTCAACGTAAATCCATTCATTTAGCGACTGTTAGTAGTTATGTCGCTGAAATGCGTGGCTTACAACCAGTCCTCGCACTTATGACGGTTGCTGTATTTCCCCCGTGGTCAGGTGATCAAAATCTAGGCACTTGGGCAACCAGCAAGATTATTTGTTTATTTGATACGGCAAGCACTTAGGATGGCCGCAGCATCATCCCAGGGACGGGTCTGTCGTTGGGATGGCCGTTTAGGACCTTCCCACAAGCCACGTCAAAGGGGGGGGGAGCTGGATTTGCTCAACGACCATGTGATTCACTTAACAACGGCAGTCATTTGCATCAACTCACTGTGCAACCACCTTGCTCAGCCACAGAGATTTGGGCCCTGATTGTGGTCCTCATCTGAGGGTTTGCGTTCCTCTCTTCTATGAAGAATCAGGGAGCCGTTTTGGCCACAAACATGGCAGGATATGAGCCCCTGGGAGGGAAGCCGAGACCACCTCGAGACGGTTTCCTTTGCCTCAGAAGGCCTGAGCTGGTTTTTTTCCGGCCCTGCTCATCTCCCTCGCACAGCCCGGACTCTCGGATGGAGGGAGGAGGTCTGGAGGGGCCTGGAATTCAAGGAACGTTGGTCTGCTTAGCCAGGAAACTAACATGCTTTTATCCGGGATTGAGAGAAGAAACCTGGCCGGATCGTGGCCTGTTTGGTTCTGCAGTGTAGGTGGATGGCTGGTCGGTCCCTGATTTCAGCTACGCTCCTTTTATCCCTACTTGGAGGTTACTGATTTTTAAAAGGCCCACGAAGTGTATTCCCAAGAGGCGAAATGGGTAATTGGAAGGATGGTTGTGCACACAGGATTTGGGGGTCCCAGGATCTCTCCTCCAGATGCAAACGGTCTGTTTTGGGGTGGGGTCCCCTCCTTTCTGCTCTGAGCTGCAAATCTTCTCCTTGATTCGTGTTTGATTTGGGGACCCAAAGTGGGCACATTTCCTCCCATATCAAACACAGAAAATCCGCCCGCCCCCCTCACATGTTCCCGGGGAGCAGGGAAGGAGGTCCTTCCATCATGCCCATCCCAGCAGGGTGGGGGCTGGAGTTTCCTCCGGCAGACGCTGCCTGGAAGAACATATGGCAGCCAGCCGATGTGGCGTGAGGGACCCTTTCAAGGGCTTCAGACCACCCATACAGCCCTAAAAGTGGAAGGCCTGGCATCTTGGATTGATCACTTCCAGAGTGAAGAAATACCCACGATCTGCCCGTCCGGATCCCTGTGACTTTCTCAGTAGCAGAACTGGGAGTGAAGTTCTTGTTCTGGAACCAAAAGCCTCCAGAACCATAGTTGTGTGTGAGGAGAACTGCCATCTCCCGTAGGTGTTTTCTCAATTAGAACATTTCCCCAAAAGGTGTTTGTAGCTACCCTCGCTAGGAGTTACCCAATTATTACCACTAGCTGATTGGTGCGTCTGTGTGCATGAAGGCTAAGATATTAAGACAAATAAACTTAACAAGCTTTGGGATGAGACCACATGATTTTGTTATGTATCTGTGCTCTTCCCATATAGGTGGGTACCTATGTTATGCCCACTTTACCTGAAAGGAAGATTGGAAACCACAGGAATCTTGAACAACTCAGAAAGTACCTGAACCCCTTTCTTTGCTCCGTGGGCTCTGGTCCCTCAATAATGCTTTGTATCACATACAAGCGGTGGGGGAAATCCTAGCCAAGAAGACTGGGGAGTTTTTTATTGCTGCAGCAAAAGAACAAGAAGCCATTTGGACAATGACAGTTCAGAATAGAATAGCTCTAGATATGATATTGGCATCCTAAGGAGATGGGTGTGCACTACTTGGACAACAATGCTGTGTGCAGATTCTGGAGAAATCCTGGAATTCCACACATCACAAAGAGAGCTGCAACCCCCCCTCCCCCATGGACGAATGGAAAGAGAAGTGGCATTGACTGACAGGAGGGTTGCCTGATTTCACTGGTTAAATACCTAATAATGACCCTGGGAGGCAAAGTCATTGTTCTCTTAATCACCTGTTGTGCATTACAATGCCTTCTGCTTTGCCTCCCCACCTGTAAGGAAACCAGGAGGTCTCCCAGTACAGGGATATTGCTGTTGGGTGAACCTTGGAAAATGAGATCATTTTCAGATTCAAATGGGGGGGATGATGGGCTGGGGGCTAAAGCAAGGTCATAGCACACACTTGAAAGTAAAGCAGGAAGACTGGAATTGGGGTCTGGGGCTCTGTCTGTCTCACAAGAACAAAGAATGCCTATCAACAGGAAATATGCATGTGGAAAGCTTGCAGCAATTATGGGTAGCTAGAAAGTGGATAACAGTAACAAGAATTAGACAACTTGCAGAGCTCAGCTAAAAGTTAGGAATAGAGATGGCCGGCAGCCAATGAAAGGCCTGTTAGAGAACTCCTGGGGCCTTCGTTAGCCAAGGCTTAGGAATGGCACAGCTAGAGACCAATAGAACAAATGGTGGAATTATTGCTAAAGTGTTTTTTTGAGGATATTTCTTATTATTTCACCTTGTCCCGCCTTCTCCTTTAGTGAAAATGTATAAAGCTTTCTTAATCCTTTGTTCTTGGCCTTTTGACCAGGAACCTTTTTCCTTGGAGTCCTGCAATAAAAAGCAATCAGAAAACCTCCCCTCCTGTCTGGGTCCATCATTGGCTTCCACACCAGGCTCAGACCCCAATTGGGGAGAACAGAAGTGTGTCTTTAAACAGCAACTACGTGGATACATTTTCTTCCTGGATATCTGAATTTGGAATTCATGCCCAAAAGGAGACCGTCTCCAGTTAAAGAGGAGCTAAGGAGAAGAATCTCCTGCTAGTGAATTTCCTCATAGAAATCAATATCTCATTGTTGGGGGAAAAAAGAAACAGGAAATCATGCAATGTTGATATTCTCCAAGTTGGATTCTTTCTGGGTCTTCAGCTGCTGGAGCCCTCAACATTTGGAAGATGGGCAAAAGAGGGTCATGTCCTTGGGGATTCAGCATCATGAAGCCACGCAGGATTTTCATATCTTACTCTCCAAACTCAGGCACTAAGTTTGGTGTGGAGCCGAAAAGAACTTGATTGCCTGAATTGGGGAGAGTTTGAGAGAAGCAAAGGGGAGCCCAACTGCCAAGGACTCTGGCTGGCTTACAAAAGAGGACAATAAAACGGGGAAGAAGATGGGCAAAACACTGTATGAAAATCCAAAGCTCCCAATGGCTCAACGAAGAGCCAACCCAGGGGTGGAGGGCTATGTCGCAGGGCACAGTGGCACAGGCAGCAGCCGCAACAGGAGTCCCCTCCAAAGAGGGAGACTGTGTAGGAGGAAAATCACACAAACACACACGGTTTCCAAGGGCTCAAAAAGGTTGAAAACTGCAACTAGGAAGGGGGCAGTATTGGAGGGGATTTCCCCCCACTGCTGCAGTCTTTGGAAAGGAGGAGCAGGTGGATGTGGAGAGGGAGGGGCTGGTAAGGCAGCTAAAGTGGGGAGGGGCTGGCTGACTACCGTGCTTACTGTCTCTGGGGTGCATAGGGCACTGCACACCAAGACAACTACACACAAGAACAGCTTTCCCCCACCTGCCATCACTCTGCTCAACAACGAATTCCCACACCTCCTCCTAAGACTGCATTACTATCTTCTTCTTACTCTTCTCGGTAACTGTCTCTCCCCACTTATGACTATGTTGCTTGTATCTTGACAATTTAGATGGTTCTGTTTGTTTCTTAGTACTATTTGATTGCTTATTAGTAACTTACGACTATCACCAAGTGTTGTATGCTGATGGATGCCTTTTATTTCACTTCAGGTACACTATGAGAGGTGATGCACCAAAGACAAATTCATTGTGTGTCCAGTCACACTTGGCCAATAAAGAATTCCCTTCTGCTCTGTCCTATTAACGGAGGACATTTCTTGGGTGAGAAGTGAAAGCAAAGAAAATCCAGTTGCCTCCTGAAAAAGCACCTTCGGGATGAGATCTGCTGCTTGAGCAAAGGGTTGGGCTAGAAGACCTCTAAGGTCCCTTCCAGCTGGCTTGTTCTTATTGTGTCAGCTGAGAAGGGAACTTCCTCCATCTCTCTAAGCCTCACTGGGCTCCAGCATCAGATTAGCTCAGGTCTTCAGTGCAAAACGAGGACAGCATTAAAAGGGCGGAAAACTCCGTGGCCCCTTCAGCTTTCGCTCGCCTGGCTGCACCCCCAGACCTCCCAACCCACCTTGGCTAGGGGAGGACCCCAGAGGGAGGGAACGGCTGCAGTCCCAGGAGGGACCCTCGGCCTCCCCCTGCCTGAATGCGGGGACCGGGCGGAGAATTTTCTCCTGAATGGATCCTTTGATGTCTATAAAGGCTGCTCCTCTCAGTGAAGCTCTTTCCACACTCCAGACATTTATGAGGTTTTTCTCCTGTGTGGATCCTTTGATGTCTATAAAGGTCTATCCCCCCACTGAAGCTCTTTCCACACTCCAAACATTTATGAGGTTTTTCTCCTTTGTGGATCCTTTGATGTGCATAAAGGCTGCTCCTCTGACTGAAGCTCTTTCCACACTCCAGACATTTATGAGGTTTTTCTCCTGTGTGGATCCTTTGATGTCTATAAAGGTCTCTCCCCTCACTGAAGCTCTTTCCACACTCCAAACATTTATGAGGTTTTTCTCCTGTGTGGATCCTTTGATGTGCATAAAGGCTGCTCCTCTCAGTGAAGCTCTTTTCACACTCCAGACATTTATGAGGTTTTTCTCCTGTGTGGATCCTTTGATGTCTATAAAGGTGGCTCCTCCGCCTGAAGCTATTTCCACACTCCAGACATTCATGAGGTTTTTTTCCTGTGTGGATCCTTTGATGTACATAAAGGCTGCTACTCTGACTGAAGCTCTTTCCACACTCCAGACATTTATGAGGTTTTTCTCCTGTGTGGATCCTTTGATGTGCATAAAGGCTGCTACTCTGACTGAAGCTCTTTCCACACTCCAGACATTTATGAGGTTTTTCTCCTGTGTGGATCCTTTGATGTGCATAAAGGCTGCTCCTTTCAGTGAAGCTCTTTCCACACTCCAGACATTTATGAGGTTTTTCTCCTGTGTGGATCCTTTGATGTCTATAAAGGCTGCCCCTCTGACTGAAGCTCTTTCCACACTCCAAACATTTATGAGGATTTTCTCCTGAATGGACCTTTAGATGCTTTCGAAGATACTCATTTCTCTTGAAGAATTTTTCACATTCCGGGCACTGATATCTCTCTTCTTCCTCCTGGATCCTTTGGGGATTCCGGGGTCTTCCGAAGGACCCTCCGCCCTCCAGGCCCGTCTCGGCGTCTCGTCCCAATTCCTCCCCCCCGCATCGCCCTCCAGGCAGCCGCCTTTCCCGGGCTCCCCCTGGGCTCATCCCTCCTGCAGCTCCGGAGCCTCCCGGCCTTTCCCCGCCGTCTCCCGGGGCTGCTCCGCGGGGCCCGCTCTCCTCCTCCTCCTCCTCTCGGGCGGCGCTTCCTTCCTTCCCTCCCCCGCCGGGCTCCTCCGTCCTCCTGCAGGGGAGAAAGAGAGGCGGGTCACGGCGGCGTCCCCCTCACCGCAGGAGAGGCCCAGGCCGAGGCCTCCCCTCCCGAGGACCCGAAGGAGACCCTCCCAGGCTGCCACTCCGTCCCAGCAGTCTCTACTTACTTCCGGTTCCTCCGCCTCCGAAGGGAACCGCTCCTTCCGTCAGCTCTCTGGTTCCGAAAGTGAAGGCGCTCCGTTTCCCAGCCCCTCCTTCCTGCGAAGCCCCGCCTCTTCCTCTCCAGGCACCGCCTCCTTGTCGTTCCCCCGAGGGAGAGAAAGGGACCCGCCAGAACAGTTCGGTTCTCGGCCTTCCTGATTCCGTTCGACACGGTTCCTCCTGCGGCGGTGACCCCCAAGCGCCAAATTGGGCTGCAGCCTTCCCTTCGCCGCCACGTTCCTTTCTTTTATTTCATTCTCCGCGCCTGGATCTCCGCCTCAGCAACGGTCCCTCTCGGCCTCCGTAGCTCCGCCCACCGAGCGCCGTCGCTGGGAGGGAGCTGCTTTCCCAGCGTCCTCTGCGCTTGCGCGTCTGTCCCCACTCCGGCCCCTCCCCTCCCGCCGCCCCTTCCCTTCGGGCGGCTCCTTTGGGCGCGGGAGGCTCCTGGCGGGGGCGGCGGAGCTTCGCCCGGGGAGCTGAAGGGGAGGCTCCGAAGGGAAGTCCCGCGTCCTCCCTTCCCCGGCTTCTCCTGCCAGGCTCCCCCCGGGGGTCTCGGGCGACCCCCGGGAAAAGGCCCCGCCACCCCCAGGAGGAGAACCGCCGGGCCAGGAGCCGATCAGCTGAAGGGATCCCGGGAAGGGACGGAGCTCAGCCCGAGGGGATCCCGGGAGGCCGTTGGGAGACGAAGAGGGACGGGGAATCCACTGGAAAGCCAGGGATCCCAAGGGGGGGGATCGGGGGCAAGGTGGAAAGAAGAGAATCCCAGGAGGGGATCCCCCCACCCTTTCCTGCAGGGGGGGGAAAGGACCCCTCCTCCTCCTCCCTTTGGGGCTGAGCAGGGGGGAGACCAGCCGCGGGGGGAGCTCTGGGCCCCCTGGAGAAGGAGCTGGAGAGGCTCCTGCAGTTGCTCTGCTTCGGTGGCTCCTCTGGACTGGATCCCCTCGACAGGATCCCCTGCGGCTGAGGAGGCCCTCTGGCCACAGGGACCCCCGACCCTGCAGCGGAGGAGACCCTGAGGCCCCCCATGGCACAAGAGCCGCTGGACGTCCCAGCCGAGGAGACCAAAAAGGGCCCCCAGCTCCAGACAAAGTCTGGCTAGGACCAAACATGGGCCGGAGAAGCAGGGTGGGAACAGGGGGTGCAAATAAACTCTGTACATGCTCAGGGGCTGCAGTGGCCTGTCTTCCACAAAGTACGGTAGAGGATCCTATCCCTCACCATCACCATCTCCTCTCCTTTCCTTTCTTCCCTTTGCTCTCCCTTACTCCTCTCTACCTCTTCCCCTTCATATCCTCTCTCCTCCTCTTCCTATCCCTCCCCATCTGCCTCTCCTTTCCTTTCTTCTTTCCCTTTCCTCTCCCCTACTCCTCTCTACTTCTTCAGCTTCATATCCTCCCAAAAGGAGACCGTCTCCAGTTAAAGAGGAGCTAAGGAGGAGAATCTCCTGCTAGTGAATTTCCTCATAGAAATCAATATCTCGTTGGGGAAAAAAAGAAACAGGAAATCATGCAATGTTGATATTCTCCAAGTTGGATTCTTTCTGGGTCTTCAGTTGCTGGAGCCCTCAACATTTGGAAGATGGGCAAAAGAGGGTCATGTCCTTGGGGATTCAGCATCATAAAGCCACGCAGGATTTTCTTTTGGCAGAAATTGTTCAAGGGAGACAGGGTTTCTTTTTCCTGTCCTGCATGGCCGTATTACTTGGGGATTCAGGAAAAGTTGTCTTGCCTAAGCAGAAACGATGGAGGGAGCTCACCTGGGGTGACGGAACATAACAGAAAAGAGCCTGGCAAAAGGAAGGGAAGGCGATGGGAAGTTCATCCAGAGGCACATTAATGAGTGGACGCCCAGTTGAGGCTTTTGGGGCTGTCGGGCTGAAAACCGAAGCCCTATTCACCCCAAAAGTGGCTGCACCAGTAAAGAAGGCCTCCAGGTGGCTGCCGGCTTAAAAACATGGCCACGGGAATGCTGACCGAGCCTCGGGAGCCTCGGAGCCCTGCAGTGGAGGAAGGCCCCCAGAATCGCCAGCTGAGGCCTCTCTTGCCACCCCCCCCAGCCTCCCCTGGCTGCCTAAGCCTGCCATCCAGGCCACCTTACCTACTGCCTGCTCACCTGCCTGCTCCTTGCATCCATCACATCGGAGAGCTGCTGATTCTGCCTGCTTTTTTCCCTTTATGCTTTTAATGTTTTTTTAAAAAAAATATTTATTGTGCATAGAATATTTTAATGGTTTTATTTTAATTTATTGTGTATAGAATATTATTATTTTTAAATAATCTTTATTGGTTATACATTTTTTTTAATAAGACATACAAATACAAATACAACTTTAAACATACATTCACAGCCCAACATTTTTTTTCTTCCTCATTGTTTAGTCTCTAACCAGCATCTTCTTGTTACACAATTCAGGGATCTGTTACAATAGTTCACTTTTAGTTCCCATTGTTAACAGCTGCTATTTTAACTTTCCCCATTTTAAGTCCCTGCTGTTCTCCTTGTCGCCCACATAAACCACAGGTTCCTGCTCAGATAATGTTCCGTTTCTCCTTTGTCCCTCAGCCAACCCGTCATTCTGTCCATTTCTGCACACTCATAGATCTTTTTAATTATGGCATCTGC
The DNA here is from genome assembly GCF_009769535.1 of Thamnophis elegans. Classification (NCBI taxonomy): domain Eukaryota; kingdom Metazoa; phylum Chordata; class Lepidosauria; order Squamata; family Natricidae; genus Thamnophis; species Thamnophis elegans. The sequence continues at coordinate 17,135,068 of NC_045557.1, read as the reverse complement.
AACGGTCGCTAAGTGTGAAAATGGTCGCAATGGTCGCTAAGTGTGAAAAATGGCCATCAGTCACTTTTTTCAATGCCATTGTAACTTTGGTCACTAAAGTGATGATGTTTGCTGCATATCAATAGAATAAAAAAGTTGTTACACTCCTACTTGGTAGTTTCAACACACAGCCTCAATTGTTATAATGTAGAGTCAGCTGTTGCTACTTTTCAATAGATAGATGACAGGTAGGTAGGTAGGTAGGTAGGTAGGTAGGTAGGTAGGTAGGTAGGTAGGTTTATTCTGAAGATAAACGTTTATGTACACCAGGAACCTTTGAATGAAAGCTGGGAGAGGAAATTGGACAAATGAACAGAATAGTATAGTACTGTAAAGGAATAAATGTGCTCTGGCTAATAAATGCACAGAGCAAAGATTTATAAAAATAGAAATGTCAGTATGAAATTACAAGCTATTACCTTATGCATTAATTAAATATATAGCCTGCTTCCCCCCCCCCCCAACTCAAGGTAGCCTGCATGGTGCCATCTCCTCCAATTTTTTATCACCTTCTGAGTTAAGCTAAGTGAAGATGGAGGAATTACCAAAGTCACCTCCTGTATTGAGTTTCTGTGGTTGAGAATAGAGCTAGAGGCTGTGAGAGTTTTCTTTCTGAGCAAGAAAAATTTGTGACCAGCCATGTCACAAAATCTATTAATGAAAGGATAAATCCCTATTTGCGAAATAGCCAGAATATTCTCCCCAAATTTAAAAGATTCCTCTTCTGGAATTACAAAGGATGTCTAAAAGCGCTCTGCCAGAGAGGGAGTCTGATCATTAAGGTGGAAGAGTAGAAATACAATAGAGAAATTCATCTTCAAGTTTTCTTTTGCTCTGCTGGGGGATTGGGGCAAGTCATTTTCTGTTAGCTCTACCTACTTCCTGAAAGTATTTTGGAAAAATGGGAGAAACGAGGTGATGCTTTGAGTTCCTAAATGGAAAAAAGAAATATATATCTAAAAAATAAATGTTAAGTCAGATTTTTCCCTGCAAAGTATTCATGAAATAGACCAGATTGAAAAAAAGATTCCAACAAAATTACCCCTAATCGGTTATGGAATGATTAAGGCTTCCTCTGAAGTAGTTAAATATATAATAATTATGCTAACTAATAATATAAGACTGTAGGAATTAATATCAGTAGCTTTTCTACTGCCCATAAGCTATTTTCTTAAAATCTAGGTGTGAATGCTCTATATTATTATTTAATGTTGAGATACCAAAAAGATGAACACAAAGACAATACAAAGACTTGAAACTACAGGTAGTCCTAGACTCAACAACAGTTCATTTAGTGACTACTTAAAGTTACAACAGCACTGAAAAAAGTGACTTATGACAAGTTTCTACACTTCTAAATGTTGCAGCATCTCCATGGTCATGTGATCAAAATCAATGGACGGACAGACCATGCAGACTTTCTCCACACCTGCTTAGCGACCCTTCTTGTCCCCCCACAGTCCAGTCCAGTGTCTTACCTGTTCCTGCTGCCTCTCTGCCTGCCTCTCCCTGTTCCTTCCATCCATCGCATCAGAGTTCTGCTGATTCTGCCTGCTGGTAAGGGAGCCGGGTTTTTTTCTTTTCTTTTTTCAATGTATTTTAAAATAATATGTTATTTATTGTGCATAGGATTTTTTAAAATAGTTTTATTCTGTGTGGATTCTTTTTTAAAATTGTCTTAGACTATTTAAGAAAAGATTCTATCCGAAATAAATCGAAATAAACCATTAAAAAAAATTCTATGCACAATATAGAACTTTTAAAAATGGTTTATTTCAATTTATTCTGTGTGGAATAGTTTGAAATTTTTAACTTCAATTTATTCTGCGTGGATTCTTATTTTAAATTGTCTTAGACTATTTTAAAAAAGATTTTATCCGAAATAAATTGAAATAAACCATTTTTAAAAATTTTATGCACAATACATTTCAAAGTATTGTACATAGAATTTTTTAAAAAGGTTTATTTCCATTTATTTTGGATAAAATCTTTTTTTAAATAGTCAGGAGTCATTGACACTGAATTTGCACTTTTAATAATCAGGAAGCACATACTGAGTTTCTTTGAAAGAAAATCCAGTAGTTTAAAAATCCAATAATGTGTTTCCTAGTATAATTTGATTGCTTATTAGTAACCTATCACTATCACTAAGTGTTGTAGCTTATGATTCTTAATGAATGTATTCTATTTTATTTTTCTTTATGGACACTGAGAGCATATTCACCAAAGACAAATTCCTTGTGTGTCCAATCACACTTGGCTAATAAACTACTCTACTCTACTCTACTCTACTCGACTCTACTCTACTCATTTCTATTTCAATTCTAATAAGGCATTATAATGCAAGCTAGCCTTAGCTTTCAAACAGTTCATTTAGTGACCAAAGTTACAATGGCATTGAAAAAAGTGACTGATGACCATTTTCACACTTAGCGACCATTTTCACACTTATTGGTATTGGTATTTTATTATTTGTATGCCGCCCTTCTCCGGGAGGACTCAGGGCAGAGAACAATTCAAAGGGGAGAAAAAAGGGGGAACATAAAAGACAAAATACAAATAATAAAAGTGGACAACAGTCGCACAACCATACATGTCGAGAGGGGAGGGAACTCATCACCCCCAGGCCTGCCGGCAAAGCCAGGTTTTGACGGCTTTTCGGAGGGCCTGGAGAGAGGTGAGGGTCCGAATCCCTGCGGGGAGTTCATTCCAGAGGGCCGGAGCTGCCACAGAGAAGGCCCTCCCCCTGGTAATAGCCAGGTGGCATTGGCTGGTAGATGGCACCCGGAGGAGGCCAACCCTGTGAGATCTAATGGATCTATGGGAGGTAATTGGCAGCAGGTGGTCTCTCAAGTACCCAGATCACTTAGCGACTGTTGCAGCATCCTCATGGTCACGCGATCAAAATTTTGATGTTTGGCAACAGATTCGTATTTATGAAGGTTTCAGTGTCCTAGGGTCATGTAATCGCCTTTTGTGACCTTTTGACAAAGTCAAATGGGGAAACCAGATTCACTTATGCTACTAACTTATCAGCTGCAGTTATTCACTTAAGAACTGTGGCAAGAAAGGTGGTATAATGGGGCAAAATTCACCTAACAAATGTCTCAGGAACAAAAATTTTGGGCTCAGCTGTGGTCAAGGACTACCTGTACAGACTTCCTGGGCAGGATCTTGCTGATGGTGGTAGCTTAATAGAGCTGCCCCCGGGTTTCTGGTCGCGTTATCTGCCTAGATATCTGGTAGATACCTCATTCTTCAGGCAAAGAAGAGCGAGAGAGAGATCCAGCTGGTAAGAGCTTTTCCTTTGAAGTTTGCAGCTTTTTTTGCTGCGAATAGAAGGGGGGCCAGCCGAGGCTGAATCATATCTCCGTGCCGGAAATCCCTAGCTGTTTTTATTACGGCGCAAAGTAAGGCACCTCCACTTAGGACAATATTTGAACTATTTATCTGAAATTAATACAAGCAGAGTCCGTATCTGAGAACCTTATCTGCTTTTTTTTTTAAAAAAAATCCTAGCTTCATTTTTTACAAGAGCTTCCTTCGTGCACTTGGTTTTTTTTTCTTAAAAAATAAGCTCCTAAAATGGCGATTGTGCATTCTCCGTAACAATGTCACATTCCTAATTCCTCTACAAAGAACAGTGATAAAAAAGATCAAAGGAACAGCCAGCCAGCAGTTTCTTACTAATTAGTTTCACTTCTCTGAAGAGCTTACAAGACTTTTTTCTTATCAACTTTTAAAAGTTTTAAAAGACTCTTTGCTAATATAGAGACATTCCAGAGGTGAATATGCTGAACTGTTTCGTTACAATGCTAATCTTTTGAAACCTTCTGCAAACTTTCTGCAAAAAGGGAGGAACAGTCGGCTAGCAGTATCTTATTAATTAGTTTCACTTCTCTGAAGAGTTTACAAGACTTTCCTCTTACCAACTTTGCTAATATATATTTCTGATATAGAGAAGTCCAAAATGGCGCTGAATATGCCGAGCTGCTTTGTTACAACGCCCTTTTCTGAAACCTTTTGAAAAATCCTAAGGAACTAACAAAGGGGTGACTTAATACTTTTCTTCTCGTAAGCTGCACCGCGGGCCAGTAGAGTTTGATTAATTGCTTGAAGACATAATGGCATCAAAATTAAATCTTGGGCCGAAACTTCCTCCTAGAAGCACATCCCCCATACCTGGTACAAAGTTGCAGCTTCCACCCTCTATGCCCCCTACTGGAGATTTGCTAACGAAAGAACTTTTTTTGGAAACTTTTAGAGAATTTAGAGAGCAGAATTTAGAAACTTTTAGAGAATTCAGAGAGGCGATAAAGAACGAGATAAATGAGTTTAAGACGGACTTATATGATAAACTTGATACTAGGATTGCCAAAATAAATGATGATATGCTTGGAATTGTAACTGTATTGACAGAACATGTTTCTGGAATTGAAGATAACCTAGAGGTTCTTAATGAAGCTAATACCAATTTGACATCCAAAACAGAGGTGGTGCAACAAAAAGTTGAAAATGCTGAAAAACAAATTATTATGATACAGTACAGGCAGATGGAGCTCGCATTAAGAGTCAGGGGGTTGCGTGAGGATAAACAGGAGGACTTGAAACAGATTTTTTCAGAGGCTTTTGACCGTCTGGCGGGAAGACCGGGGTCCAACTTTGACTGGCAGATTGATAAAATTTATCGTGTTAACTCTTGGGTGGCAAAGCAGAAGCAACTCCCCCGAGATGTAGTCATATACTTCACCACAAGAGAGCTCAGAAACATGATATTACAAGAGTCCTATAACACCAGGCTTCAAATTGGCGGTCAGGATTTGATTGTCTTGAAAGAAATGCCACCTCAAATGCTAAGAGGCAGGAGAGACTATGCCTTTCTAGTGGAAGAACTCAGAAACCGTCAGATACAGTATAGATGGGATGTGCCATTTGGTATTATAATTACATTTGACAAGCAAAGATATCGTCTCAACTCTGTATGGAAAGCTCGAGATTTCTATCACAAGATTCTGAAGGTGGGACACCCTGAATCATCTGGATCTGGAGAAAGACCACGAGAAGGACAAGATAGACAGCAAACCACACAACTACCAGACAAAACGCACCATTTCCTCCTCCCGGAAGGGCAAGGGGTCATAGAACAAAGACCTAGCCGTATGACTACCAGATGAATGGAAAAACAAGCTACAATACAACAACCTCAACAAGGAGTTACAGCAACAAGCTCAGAAGCCATGGGAGGAGCTAGGCCAAAGGTTAAACAGGCCATGCAGGAGGCTCTAAAAAAGCTTCAGGCAACCAAAAATGACAACTAAGATTTTGACATGGAATGTCAATGGACTGAACTCTCCACAGAAGAGAAAGAAAATATTTCACTATCTCAAACAGTTCAAGAATGATATAATTTGTTTGCAAGAAACTCATATCAAATCAACTGATCAAAAATATTTGTTTAACCCCAAACTTGATCAACATTTTGTGACCTCTGCTACGGAAAAGAAAAATGGTATAGTTGTATACTTAAGAAAAGACATTAAGGCTGAACTAATTGAAGCAGATCCCTTTGGAAGATATATCGCGCTAGACTTAATCTTAGAAGGGAAAAAGACATTACTTTTGGGAATTTATGCTCCTAATCAACAGCAAGACGGATTCTATAGAAATCTTCATGCTAAATTAGTACAGTGGGACTTTAAGTCTTGTATACTATTGGGTGACTGGAACGGCGTGATTGACACCAAAAGAGATAAGAAGACCTCTCGCCCAAATACTAAAATCCGAGCTAAGTTACCCAAACTTTTTTTTGACATGATGGACGACTTCGAATTGAGAGATGTTTGGCGAGAAAGAAACGCAGAGGAATATGACTTCACCTTTTTTTCTGATAGACATCAATCCCTTTCAAGGATTGATTTTATACTAATCACTAATGATTTACTTTCTAGGGTGAAGAAGACAAAGATTGCGGCGAGGGTCCTTTCGGATCATAACCCAGTTTGGATGGAATTGGGAAGGGTAGTGCAGGCAAGAAGGTCTTGGAGGCTGAATGAAAACTTATTCAGATATGAAAAGTACATTAATGATTATAAAAAATTGTTATCTGAATACTTTGTTCTGAATATGAATAAGGGTACATCTATGGAATTTGTATGGGATGCAAGCAAAGCGTATATGAGAGGAGTACTGATGAATATAAACAAAATACATAGACATAAACAAGGGCAAAAACGAAAAGAATTGGAAGAGGAAATTAAAGGGAAAGAGTTGGAGTTAACATTGAATCCAGGTGATACAAAGGTTAAGGAAGCAATCACCATATTAAAATCCCAATTTGATATGTTGATCTCTGACCAGGTAGCCATTAGTTTATTATATGCAAAACACAACACTTTTTGTAACGCAAATAAACCGGGCAGATGGTTAGCTTATCAGATTAGGAAAAAAAGGAAAATTCGAAATGTAACCAAATTGAGTTATAGAGGGAAGGAGGTGTTTCAACAGGAGGAGATTCAAAAGGTATTTTGGGAATTTTTTACAGAATTGTACAAAGGGGACAAAATTAAGGGTTTAGATATAGACAAATACTTAGATAAAGAGAAAATACCCCTAGTTAGAGAAGAGTACAGGCAAAAGTTGAACCAACCAATAACCTCAGGGGAAATCTTGCAGGTAATCAAACAACTAAAGTTAGGGAAAGCGCCAGGCACAGATGGCTTGACAGCGGTTTACTATAAAAACTTACAGTTAGAAATGGTAGAACCTCTTAGAGAACTATTTAATAAAATTCAAACGGAAGGTAAAGTGCCCCCATCTTGGAAGACAGCGTTTATATCTTTGATACCCAAAGAAGATCAAGATATTACCCAACCAAAAAATTATAGACCTATCTCATTACTTAATAAGGGTGACGTGCGGTGACCTTCATTGCCGGTGAGGCGGAGAGAAAGAGAAAGAAAAAACACGGCTCTTCTTTCCCTCCCTCCCTCCCCCCACCCCACCACCTTCCCAAAGACTGCAACTTTGCCCCTCGCACCACACAAAAACTTTCCTACTCCAGATCTGGCCAAAACACCCCTCGCTCCTCCCCACTTGGTCAAGCCTTATCCATTTCGCTTGGAGAGGGTGGGTGGAGATGGGGGTCTTCCGTGGCACATGCAGGCACGCGCGATTCCCTCCCCGTGTTTTTCCCACTCCGCCCCCCCCATGCCTCCAGGGCGCTTCTTCACTTGTTTTCTCTGAGGACATCGCGGCGGCTTGGCGAGGCAGAGGGTGGATTTTGGGGGGAGCGGAGGGATGGGGTGGGAAAGAGACCTGAGAGATGGAGGGAGGATTTCTGCGTCAGCAGCCCCCTTTCCAAAGGCGCCCTCCTCTCTCTCCCTCTCCCTCTCTCCCCGAGAGAACCACGTGGTCCTGGCTTGTGAAGATGCGGTTTGCCAATTATGGAGCGGGGAGGAAACAGAGCAAATTAAAGGAACAGGTGACTCTCCTCCTCGTCCCCACAATCCGTTAGATTGGGCTCAAACCGCCTCTTGTTTTTCCGCTCCCCCCCCATCCTTTTCCAGCTAGGTTGTCGGAGGGTCAGACTCTGCGTTTGGCGCTGCCCCGACGCGACACACACACACACACACCCGCACGGTTGGCAAACTCACAAGCCCCGGCTTTCCCCAAGCTGCAGCTGATCTGAAGCAGTTTTGCCTTCAAAATGCACATCACGATCCTTTATTAACAGGAGTTTCAAGTACAAATCCATTCAGACCACAGAAAGTCGGTTCTTTTCTCTGATTTGATCTAACAACTTTTCCTAGCTGTTTATGTTGAATATGGAAATGAAACAAGATGGCTTGGAGCCTGTACAGAAACTTTGTATTAATGTGCCAACTTTAAGCTTGTAAGATTGCTATTGTTTCAAAACCCCTTAAAATCTACTTCTCTAACAAGCTGTATGCTTTCCTGTCCGAAGGTTGTTGCTTCACTCGGCCCGGAAGACACTTTAAAAAATAAAGTGTCACACACACACGCACACAATAAAAAGAAATTACAATTACATTACAAATAAATTGAATTCCTCCCCCCTCTGACCCACATACCTTCCAGCTGCGCCAAAATTCCAGATTTGGTCTAGCCAGGCTCCAGGGCCAGGCAGGCTAGGATAGTGGCTCCTAGAGCCACCACGTGCCCTCTTCAGGAAGAGGACCGAGAACTATGGGCCTCATTTGCATACTATTTTTTTTTTGCTTTTTAACGTAACTGTTAAAAGGCGAAAAATTCCTTAGGCAAAGGAGGCCCATAGTTCTCTGGCCTCCCCCTACAGTTAGCACTAAGCAGACTCCAAGTCACTGTGAGTTGGACTCTGGCAGCAACTAGCTTGGCTTTAATTATTTTTTAAAAATCTTTAAAATTCTTTCTTTTTCTTCAGGAAACTGGTGAGGCCCCGCCTCCCCTGCCTCTAGTGAGTGCACGTCCCTGGATACTAGATACTATATGGATAGAAAGATAGATAGACACAAGAGGATGGATAGAGAGACATAGAGAGATCGGATGGATGAATGTATGGACACCAAGCTTACCCCCAACATTGCTTTTTTCCTGAGAGTAAGTCTTCTGTATACCAAGGGAGGTTGAAATTGCTCCAAGCGTTCATTATTTACTCTCTCCCCCCCCCTCTCTCTTTCTCTGAGGGGTGTTGGGTCCCTCCCCCTCCCAGTATTTTCTTCCAGAGAATAAGTCATCTGTGTACAAGGTTTGGTTGAAATTACTCAAGGCATTCCAGAGTTATGTGGGCACACACACACACCAAGGAGTGTTAGGGGTGTCTTATCCCATGGTCTTTATTTCCAGAAAATAAGTAATATGTGTACCAGTGTAGGAAGTTATCACCCATCCCTTTCCCAGAAAAATGAAATATCCTAGGAAATATTGAAAAGGCAGAATATTTCTCTGGAAGTGAAAAGGGAGAAACATTTTATAAAGAGAGAATAGCTCCCTGCAGCTTCCTGCCCCCACCCACTTTGTCAATGGGCCATTAAGAAGGCCAAGCCAGTCCCTTTACATAATAAAGAGTTCTCCCCTTCAGCTGCAGGGTGATGGGATTAAGCCATGATAATATTGGCCCTTTACCCAACTCCCCACATGGCATCTGAGAACTCAACCAAACCTGGATTCAAAACGCAGCCTAGAGAGTTGCCCCTGCATGGCCCTATGGGAGTCTGACAACCAATCAGAATACATTTCTTACACAGGAACAGTAAACAGAGAGGTGGGACTGAACAGGTTATAAAAAGCCTAGCCCTTTTCTTTTTATCCTCCAACATTGAAGCATGTGATCACCTTTTCTGTGCAGAGCTCAAGCCATGTGGTCCTGTCCACCAATAAACCGTCTTTCCAAGCATCCTCCGTGTCTCCAGTGTCTTTTTCCCCACTTGGAACCGAACCCAGAAGGACATTTCTTTCATCAGAAGGAAAGAAGGAGAAAGGGAAAAAGGAATAGGAGGGAGGGAGGAATGAAGAAAAGATAAAGAGGGAGGTAGGAGGGAAGGAAGGAAAGAGAGACGGAGGGAGGGAGGGTGGAAGGGAAGATGGAAGGAAAAGGGGACAGCAGAAGGCGTGTAGACCAGGCCGCATCATGCCAGCCCAGTACCACCTTCGCGCTGGTAGACCGGGTTCGGTCTTCACAACTGGTAGACAGGGGCCCCCTATGCCAGACATTCGCATGGCGAATCTGGCCCCACCTGTATAATTGATAGACCGGCTCCTGCCCGCACAACGTGGATTGGATTTTCTGCACAGTCGGTAGACCGGGACCCGTCTGTATAACGGTACACCGGGCCTTCTCTTCACATCTGGAAGACCTGATGGTTTCAAATTTGCCTACTTTGCCTACCAATGTCGCAGACGGCTCCCGGGACACCAGTCACAAAAGTTCCTGGCAAAGTGGGGCCCGTTCTACCACTTATGAATACAGACAACGGTCTACTAGCGCGAAGGCAGTACCGGGCCGGCATGATGCAACCCGGTCTACAAGCCTCCCGACGTCTCCCTTTTCCTTCCTTCCGTCTTTCCCTCCTCTTCCTTCCTTCCTTCCTTCCTTCCTTCCTTCCTTCCTTCCTTCCTTCCTTCCTTCCTTCCTCCCTCCCTCCCTCCCTCCCTCCCTCCCTCCCTCCCTCCCTTTCTCCTTCTTTCCTTCTAATGAAAGACATGTCCTTCTGGGTTTGGCTTATAATGTAAGGAGACAACGTGTGACGTGTCCGCCCGGGGTACGAAGGGCACCTATGAAACTATACCAATTTGAAGTGAAGTTGCCTTCCAGTTGTGGAGACACTACCCGGTCTACCAATGATGCAGACAGGACCCGGCCTACCAATTGCAAAGAAGCGACCCGGTCTACCAATGGCGCAGACAGCTCCCGATCCCGTTACAATGCTTGACATAGCGAGAACCGGTCTACCACTTGTGAATGCAGACCCCGGTCTACTAGCATGAAGTCAGTATCGGGCCGGCATGATGCGACCCGGTCTACAAGCCTCCCGACGTCCCCCTTTTCTCTTTCCTTCCTTCCTTCCTTCCTTCCTTCCTTCCTTCCTTCCTTCCTTCCTTCCTTCCTTCTTCCTTCCTTCCTTCCTTCCTTCCCTCCCTCCCTCCCTCCCTTTCCTTTCTCCTTCTTTCCTTTCTCCTTCTTTCCTTCTAATGAAAGACATGTCCTTCTGGGTTTGGCTCCAAGTGGGGAAAAAGACACTGGAGACATGGAGGATAAACTGGCTTTAACGCGATGTCTGATGGGCCTCCCTGTATTATAGTTTTGGAAGCTCTCCAGCCTATTGACCTTAGCAGGGAGCCTCTTTTCTGAGAGTGAGAAGAATTGACCGAGAGAAGTTGCCCTGGAAGTTGTGGGAAGTTGATCCCTGGAAGGAGAGCCAGGACTGTCATGTGTCAAAAGTGGTGCATTGCAGGGATGTAAAAGAGAAAGGCCACAGGGCAGTGGTGAAAAATGTAAGGAGGCAACGTGTGACGGGTTCGCCCGGGGTACGAAGGGCACCTATGAAACTATACCAATTTGAAGTGAAGTTGCCTTTCAGTTGTGGAGAAACGGCCCGGTCTACCAATGATGCAGACAGGACCCGGTCTACCAATTGCAAAGAAGTGATCCGGTTTACCAATGGCACAGAGAGCTCCCGGTTTCCAGTTACAGTGCTCCCTCCCTCCCTCCCTCCCTCCCTCCCTCCCTCCCTCCCTCCCTCCCTTTCCTTTCTCCTTCTTTCCTTCTAATGAAAGACATGTCCTTCTGGGTTTGGCTCCAAGTGGGGAAAAAGACACTGGAGACATGGAGGATGAACTGGCCTTAACGCCATGTCTGATGGGGCCCCCTGTTTGACCGCTTTTGTCATAATGGGTGTCCCCCTATATTATAGTTTTGGAAGCTCTCCAGCCTATTGACCTTAGCAGGGAGCCTCTTTAGTGAGAGTGAGAAGAATTGACCGAGAGAAGTTTCCTTGGAAGTTGTGGGAAGTTGATCCCTGGAAGGAGAGCCAGGACTGTCATGTGTCAAAAGTGGTGCATTGCAGGGATGTGAAAGAGAAAGGCCACAGGGCAGTCATGAAAAATGTAAGGAGGCAACGTGTGACGTGTCCGCCCGGGGTACGAAGGGCACCTATGAAACTATACCAATTTGAAGTGAAGTTGCCTTTCAGTTGTGGAGAAACGGCCCGGTCTACCAATGATGCAGACAGGACCCGGTCTACCATTTGCAAAGAAGGGATCCGGTCTACCAATGGCACAGACAGCTCCCGGTCCCAGTTACGCTTGACATAGTGAGACCCGGTCTACCACTTGCACATACAGACCCCGGTCTACTAGCATGAAGTCAGTACCGGGCCGGCATGATGCGACCCGGTCTACAAGCCTCCCAACGTCCCCCTTTTCCTTCCTTCCGTCTTTCCCTCCTCTTCCTTCCTTCCTTCCTTCCTTCCTTCCGTCTTTCCTTCCTCCCTCCCTCCCTTCCCTCCCTCCCTCCCTCCCTTTCTCCTTCTTTCCTTCTAATGAAAGACATGTCCTTCTGGGTTTGGCTCCAAGTGAGGAAAAAGACACTGGAGACATGGAGGATGAACTGGCCTTAACGCCATGTCTGATGGGCCCCCTCGTTTGACCTCTTTTGTCATAATGGGTGTCCCCCTATATTATAGTTTTGGAAGCTCCCAGCCTATTGACCTTAGCAGGGAGCCTCTTTGGTGAGAGTGAGAAGAATTGACCGAGAGAAGTTTCCTTGGAAGTTGTGGGAAGTTGATCCCTGGAAGGAGAGTCAGGACTGTCATGTGTGAAAAGTGGTGCATTGAAGGGATGTAAAAGAGAAAGGCCACAGGGCAGTCGTGAAAAATGTAAGGAAGCAACGTGTGATGGGTTGGCCTGGGGTATGAAGGGCAGCTGTGAAAATAGACCAATTTGAAATGAAGTTGCCTTTCAGTTGTGGAGACACGACCCGGTCTACTAGTTACGCGGAGGGGACCCGGTCTACCAATTGCAAAAGGAGATCCGGTCTACCACTCGTGCGGACAGCATTCGATCTACCAATGCAGCAGGCGGGTCCCGGCCCACCAGGCACAAATCTGCTATGGCGGGGTCCGGTCTACCACTTGTGATGCCCGACCCGGTCTACTGGCTTGAAGGCGGTACCGGGCCGGCATGATGCGGCCCGTTCTACAACCCTCCCAACGTCCCCCCCTTTTTTTTTTCCTTCCTTCCTTCCTTCCTTCCTTCCTTCCTTCCTTCCTTCCTTCCTTCCCTCCCTTTCCTGTGGGGGGAAGGAAGGGGACAGGACCACATGGCTTGAGCCCTGAACAGAAAAGGTGATCACATGCTCCAATGTTGGTGGAGAAGAAAAGGAAGGAATGAGATGCTGAGTCCCTGGTTTTATCCCTCCCTGCGGCTACATCTTCAAGTCTTGCAACGCGCCCTAGTGGCTGACAAGTGAACTGCAGCTACATCTCCAAGTCTTGCAATGCACCCTAGTGGCTGACAAGTGAACTGCAACTACATCTCCAAGTCTTGCAATGCACCCTAGTGGCTGACAAGTGAACTACGGCTACATCTCCAAGTCTTGCAATGCAACCTAGTGACTGACAAGTGAACTGCAGCTACATCTCCAAGTCTTGCAATGCACCCTAGTGACCGACAAGTGAACTATGGCTACATCTTCAAGTCTTGCAACGCTCCCTAGTGGCCAACAAGTGAACTGCGGCTACATCTTCAAGTCTTGCTATGCACAATAGTGGTCAACAAGTGCACTGCGCCTGCATCTCCAAGTGTTGCAATGCATCCTAGTGGCCAACAAGTGTACTGTTCCTACATCTTCATTGTCTTGCAAAGCACCCTAGTGGCTGAGAAGTGAACTACGGCTACATCTTCAAAGTCTTGCAACGTACCCTAGTGGCCAACAAGTGTACTGCACCTACATCACCAAGTTAAGCAGCGCATCCTAGTGGCCAACAAGTGAACTGCACCTATCTCTGAAAAGTCTGGGAACACACCCTAGTGGCCAACAAGTGTACTGCGTCTATATCACCAAGTTAAGCAATGCACCCTAGTGGCCAACAAGTGAACTGCGGCTACATCTTCAAGTCTTGCAATGCACTCTAGTGGCTGACAAGTGAACTGCACCTACATTTTCAAAGTCTTGCAACGCACACTAGTGGCCAACAAGTATGCTGTGGATGGAGCAGATCCACGCCGATGACATCGCTGCAACATGACTGGAGGAGGAATTCTGGGAGTTGAAGTCCACAAGTCTTAAAGCTGGCAGGTTTGAAGACCCCTGGGATTTTTTTTTCCTAAAGGGTTATGGGTGCAAGGATCTTGTAACTTGCTTCAATGCCAGAGGTTCTGAGCCAACATTTTGGTTGCTAAGCAGGAGCGTTGTTAAGTGATACTGATATTATATAACACTTTTAATTAAGCGGGTACCTTGAATAAACATAACTTTGAGTTTCAAATAATACTGATTTTGTTGTTGTCTTAGGTGACATCTGTGAAAAAAATTCAGGTGCTCAGGCATGAAAATATGCCGCTCAAACACTATACTTTTCTGCTCACACTGAAAAAAAATTAGAGGGAACATTGTTTGGCACTCTCTGCTTCTGCAGCTGCCTTCTCTGCCTGAACTTTGGCTGCTGCAGCTGCTCTTCTCTTGCTGCCTCTAGATCCACCTCTGCCATCTCGGCTTCTATTAGTGCTTCTCCAGCTGTAGATATCCATGACCTTTGTCTGTAACCGGAAGATTGCTGCGAGACGCTGCTACCTGTTCGAGATCGAGTTGCCTTTGATTGGAAAGATGAGGCCTTTCTGGAGATGTGGGAGGAAGCTGCGTGTGAGTGTTGAGATGTCGTGTGACAGATGTGGCCTTCTCTCCCTGTGTAACTATGGGACCAGATGAGGATGTCCTCTTAGAAGCGTGAGGGGGCTGCATGTGACCACTGAGATGGTGCTCGCGAACGATGAGACACTTCGGATCTGGCATTTGTTTCTGATGTGTCCTTGGGATTGGATGAGGATGCTTTCTTGGAAGCATGAGAGGGAGCTACATATGACTGTTGAGATGCTTCAGACTCAGCCTTCTCATCCAGGGCTGTCTCCCTCTTCAGATTGGTTTGTATAAGGTCTTTGCTGTGTCGAAACTCCTTTTTACGTTCTTTGTTTAACAACTGAATGTGCAGCTTTTCCCTCTGGAGTTCTTCATCATCATTGAGTTGTAACTGGATGTCATTGAGGCGGTCTCCATAAGATCTCCATAGCTTGTAGATTTCGTCCATATCTTTATTCAATGAACGGAGGCGTTTGGGGGGGTAGATCGTCTTTGAGTTTGTCGCAGAGATGCTGCAACTGCTTCCAGCCACTTTCCTGCTTTCAATAAACCCCGTCCCATTCCTCCAAGAGGTATAACTGCATAATCTGCGTAGGCTTTCTATGCTGTCTTAGGTCATAGGTTATTTGACGTGTTTCCGCCTTTTCTGATAGTTGGACATCCAATTCTGAGTTTTGGATGACCAATTCTGAGTCTATGCTGGGTTCAGGCATGGGTTTCGGCATATCTGACCCTTCTGCCATGGTAAGGAAGATTCTATAACTAGGATTAACTCAGAAAATTTCTAGAATGTGTTATCAATTCTTTGAGTTCAATTCCCTTTTTGGCCACTAGGGTGCGTTGCAAGACTTGAAGATGCAGGCACAGCGTACTTTTTGGCCACTAGAGTGCTGTCAGCCTCTGTTTTGCTGCTTGCTTTTCAGCCGCCATTGAAACGGGGAGGGAGGGCATGGTATTTGGATGGGGAGAAATGATCTGTGCAGTAGGACTGTTAATTGGGAGTTGTTTTCACCATCGTTTGCGCATGTGGAAGGAGGGGAGTTTCCCGCCAAGGCCAACTGTCCAGCATTCCAACCTGATGATGATGTTTGAAGATGTCTCCCACCTGACAGTTGTGGTGATATATGATTGGGCTGTGGACTGGGGTATCAAGGGGAGGGGAATGAATCATGTATTTATATCTATTGCTTTTGCGCTCTTTTACTCAGATCCAGCTTTGCTTCACTTCTCATCGTTTATAATCAGTAAAAGTACACTTAATTCTGAAACATGGAGTTGAGTGGTTTCTTTCTTGGTTATTAAGTGAAGGGGCTGTGGCAGGTGCATTGCAAGACTTGAAGATGTAGCTGCAGTTCACCTGTTGGCCACTAGGGTGCATTTCAAGACTTGGAGATGCAGACACAGTGTACTTGTTGGCCACTAGGGTGCGTTGCAAGACTTCTATATGTAGCTGCAATTCACTTGTCGGCCACTGGGGAGCATTGCAAGACTTAAAGATGCATGCGCGGCATACTTGTTGGCCATTAGGGTGCATAGCAGGACTTGAAGATGTAGCTGCAGTTCACTTGTCAGCCACTAGGGTGTGTTGCTTAACTTGGCGATGTAGGCGCAGTACACTTGTTGGCCAGTAGGATGCATTGCAAGACTTCTAGATGTAGCCGCAGTTCACTTGTCAGCCACTAGGGTGCATTGCTTAACTTGGCGATGTAGGCATAGTACACTTGTCAGCCACTAGAGTGCGTTGCAAGACTTGGAGATGCAGGCGCAGCGTACTTGTTGGCCACTAGGGTGCGTTGCAAGACTTGGAGATGTAGCCGCAGTTCACCTGTCCGCCACTAGGGCACGTTGCAAGTCTTGAAGATGTAGCCGTAGGGAGGGCATAAAACCAGGGACTCAGCATCTCAGTCCTTCCTTCTCTTCTCCACCAACATTGAAGCATGTGCACTGTTCCCCTAAGGTGCACAGCTGCGCGGCCGCGCACATGTTAAGAGCCCCCCGCGCAGCAGTTTCTAACTGCCAGGCAGAGATTTCTACCAAAGCAAACGTGGGGAAGTACTTTGCAGGCGGCTAGAACTGGCCACCCGCAAAAGACCTCCCCAGACTTGTTTTGATGAGCTGCCCATGGCAGTGGTGCCTCTCCCTCCACGCGGAGCACCTGAGCTGGCCCCCACGTTATCCCTCCCCCTTCCTCCTCTGCCGTGCTTTTGAGGAGCCATGAGCCAGTAGGAAAGCGGCGGAGGTGGAGGCGGCGGCAGGGGTAACCCAGAGCCCAGCTGAGGTGCTCCGAGCGGAGGGCGAGGGCGGGGGCGCCAGTGGGAGCTTTGCCGGCTTCACCGGCAAAGAAGGAGAAGAAGCAAGAAGACTGGCGGCTTTCCAATGCAACCCCCTGGTTCGGCGTAAGCGGGGGCCGAACACATGCTGCGCCGACTTTGCACCGCATCTTTGCTATGAGGCGGAGTAATTCAACACCCCCCCCAAAGAATGTGTGTGTGTGTGTGTGTGTGTGTGTGTGGGTGTGTGTGTGTG
Organism: Thamnophis elegans; assembly: GCF_009769535.1. Classification (NCBI taxonomy): domain Eukaryota; kingdom Metazoa; phylum Chordata; class Lepidosauria; order Squamata; family Natricidae; genus Thamnophis; species Thamnophis elegans. The sequence goes on along the minus strand of NC_045557.1, from coordinate 17,118,153 downwards.
ATTCCACTTGATGAGATGGTGGTAGAAAAAGTATACGAATTGCGAATTGGATCAAAATTGGTGGCCAAAGGAGTCGAGGGAAGGAAGAAAGGAAGAAAGGAAAGAAGGAAGGAAGGAAGGAAGGAAGCCCCCCGTGAAAAAAACTGAAGATGGAGCAGTGAATGAATAAACCATAAAAGCAACAAACAGTTAATGCGTAAGTAAGCTGAGGAGCAAGTTCTCAACTAAGGAAGCAATATAAGAAAGAAATATAAAAAGCTCAATATGCCAAAACACTTATTTTAGTCTTCATTTAATTACTTGTATTGTAGTCTGATGTAACATCTTTTTAAAGTTAACCTTAGTTAGAAAAGATAGGGTACAAATCTTAAATAATAAAAAAATTGTACATTCATTTTGAAAAATAAATGCAATACTTGATTAATTTCATATCTTTATTTAAAATAGTTTTGGCATGGCATATGATTTTATTGACTCAGTTGGAAATGATGTGGATGTTGTATCTGATTCTGAGGTATATATATTCTTAAGTAACATAACATATAGCATATTGTCCAAACTTGCTAGACTATTTAATTGATCTTACTACTTTAAAGGGGGAGAGTTTCATGATAAATTATTTTATTACATTTATGTTGCATTTATATATTATATTTATTACATTTATATTCCACATTATATATTTGTATTGTTATTTTAGTGTTTATTGTCAATTTTGGTAGATATTATATTGATATATCAATACTGATTTTAATCATACTAAATAACAATTACTGCTATTATTTATCAGCATTACATATTTACAGTTTTTAATATTGAGTTAGTCATATTTTAGAATAATAGCATTATCTTTTAATAGGATAATTGGCAAAATCTAATTCAAATGTGATGGGTTGCATTCCAAAGGAATGTGAGAGGACAGGTTGCCTGCAAAATGCCAGGACCCCGGCTGTTGGTGCCATGTCTCTCTCTAGCCAGTCTAACAATCTAAAAGCTGAGCAGAGAGCCTTTTTTTTCAGTGTGAGCGGAAAAGTATAGTGTTTGAGTGGCACTTTTCATGCCTGGCATTCCTCAGGCTGAAACCTCGCTCGCAATCGGCGCTTGACGCTTGGAATGTTGCGCAAATGTCCAGCAGACGTGACAGCAGTTCAAACTGTTGCTCTCTTAGGTGCTCAGGCATGAAACTGTGCAGCTCAAACATTATACTTTTCCGCTCACACTGAAAAAAAATTAGAGGGAACATTGGTGGTGGCCTCCTCGAGGGGCCTGGAATTCAAGGAACGTTGGTCTGCTTAGTCAGGAAACTAACATGCTTTTATCCGGGATTGAGAGAAGAAACCTGGCCGGATCGTGGCCTGTTTGGTTCTGCAGTGTAGCTGGATGGCTGGTCGGTCCCTGATTTCAGCTACGCTCCTTTTATCCCTATTTGGACGTTACTGATTTTTAAAAGGCCCACAAAGTGTATTCCCAAGAGGCGAAATGGGTAATTGGAAGGATGGTTGTGCACACAGGATTTGGGGGTCCCAGGATCTCTCCTCCAGATGCAAACGGTCTGTTTTGGGGTGGGGTCCCCTCCTTTCTGCCCTGAGCTGCAAATCTTCTCCTTGATTGGTCTTTATTTGATTTTGGGACCCAAAGTGGGCACATTTCCTCCCATATCAAACACAGAAAATCCACACACACCCCTCACCTGTTCCCGGGGAGCAGGGAAGGAGGTCCTTCCATCATGCCCATCCCAACAGGGTGGGGGCTGGAGTTTCCTCCGGGAGACGCTGCCTGGAAGAACATCTGGCAGCCAGCCCATGTGGCGTGAGGCGGGTGAAGAATTAGCGAGGCGCCTGCCGTGTCTTCCCGGGGACGAGCCCCTCGTACGGAGGAGGAGGAGGAGGAGAGCCCCTCTCTGTCCTTCTGCTGGGCGCCATTATATGCCATTGTTATTATCCCTGCGGTCTATCACTTCATTCTCTGTTCCACATTTTGTTTTTCATCCATTTTGCAACCTTGTTCTTTTCTTTCTCTCCCAAACAGTTTCCAAGTCCCCCACCTTTTCTTCCCAAGGGCCACGTTCCACACGTTCTCTGTTGGGAGAACTGGCTGGGATGCAAACTCCAGTGAGAACTAAAATAATTAATTTATACAATACAATACAAGACCAGAGTTGGAAGGGACCTTGGAGGTCTTCTAGTCCAACCCCCTGCCTGGGCAGGAAACCCTATACCTTTTCAGACAAATGGCTATCCAACATCTTCTTAAAGACTTCCAGTGTTGGGGCATTCACAACTTCTGTTCCACTGATTAATTGTTCCAACTGTCAATGTATTATAATACATTTTAATTTCAAACTCCTGCTTTTTCTCCCTGCAGTGATTCAGATTTCTCTCCTTTCCTTCCATGCCTGGTTTCCCCCACGATCCCTTTGTGGGTCTATCACGAAATAGTCTTCTCTCCACCTTCTCTTATTACCAGAACCTAGCAGGCCGATCCTCATTCCTTGCCATAAGAACAAGGTGCAGTGGCTATGGCACCAGGTGAGTTCTAGTCCTGCCTTGGCCGTGAAAGCCGGCTGGGTGACATTGGGCTGATCACCAGGAGAGGTGAGTTCTAATCCCACTTATGGCATGAAAGCCAGCTGGGCCCTTTCTCTCAGGCCGGTCCACCTCACAGGGTTGTTTTTCTGAGGAAAATAAAATAGGAAGGAGTGCTTCTGCCTTCAGTTACTTGTAAAATAATAAAGGTAGGATTAAAGTAAATGAACCGAATTGTTTGAAAAGGTCAGAGCTGCTTCTGATTCCACCCAGCAGGCAGCCTCTCCTTCTTGGCTCTCCAGATGTCACCATTACCTTTTCTCTTACTCTCTTGTAATCCACTCGTTCTCCATCCCTTTCTCCTGGATTGGATTCATTCAGGGGGGTGGACAATTCCCCCCAAATGCACCCCTGGTTCTTCCTTTACCACTCTTCATCGGAGGCCGTCACAACGCACAACCAGGACCCATGGATGCCCACCTTCACACAGAATAACGGAGGAGGAAGAAGGGACTTTGGAGGTCTTCCAGTCCAATTGCAGGGAATGATAGATTCAAAAATAAAAGCCTCTGACCCTGGGGGATTAGCTGGGGGTTGCATCATCCAGACAGGAGAAAGTTGCAGGAGGAAACTGCCAGGCCCCACATGAAAAGAGGGTGATGGGCTGGCGGCTGAAGCAAAGGCATGGCACACACTTGAAAGGAAAGCAGGAAGACTGGGTGTTTCTGCACTGCCAGCCGCCCTCAGAGCTCTTTTGACAGTGATTGAGTGCTCTGAAAATCAAGGGGCGATGCAGAGATCCGCCAACAGGGAAGCTGCCCAAAGATTTGCCAGTGGGTTGGATTTTGCCTCAATCTGAGATATGAGGAGGATTAGATATAGGGATCAAAGGCAGCCTTTTTCTCATTACTGAATGTCTGTCTGACCTCAACGTCCCTTGGACAATCCAGGTGATTTTGGGCCATTTCAGGGAGCTCATAATATGGGACTTCTTGAGCAACTAAAAGCAATATTGCAGGAACAAAAGATTTGAGATGATTTGTGAAACTTGTTAATAGTCCATTTCTGTTAGAGGAGTGTGGAGGTGGTGTTTCTGTGTTGTGTCCAAGACTTGGGAGAGGAGTAAGACCCTCTAATAACAATAAAGAAAAAGATCTTATTATTATTTCTTATTTTACTTTTAAAAAGGGATTTGGAAAAATTGGAGCTCGTGGGCTTGTGAAAGCTCCCTAAAATAATGATAATGATTGGTTTCCCTGGAGAAAGTATGAAAGGAAATATTTGTAGGTGGATTTTTATGCAAGCAGTTTGAATGGAGGATAAATCTGTAAGTATGCCGATGTGTAAATGCTTGTGTGTGTAGAGTCCCTATCCCCGACTGTGAAAGGGGTTAAATGTTTTGATTCCCTTTCTTACAAAGAAACCCAGTGCTCCTCTGGTTAAACTGGAGGACTCGGAGACTGGTCTGCCATCCTCTACTTACTAATGGAATGGGATACTCCAGACATAGAGATCCCAGGGAAGGGGGGAGGCTGAGGAACAACGTAATCCGCGAGTGACTCTTGTGGAATCCAATCTCATTCAAAACTAAAACCAGAGATGCTGCAGGCTCACTCGGAGAAAATATAGTGGCAGGAGGAGGAAATAGATGTGGTCGAGGGCTCGTTTTCACCCCATTTTCTACTTCTGACCTTTATAAGTGGAAGCAACAGAATCCCAGTTATAGGGAAGACCCAGAGAAAATGCACTCTCTGTGCTTATCTACTATAAGGACGCATAGCCCCACTTGGGCAGACATTCAGACATTGATGGATGTCCTTTTAACACCAGAGGAACAGACTGCTGGGGGGGGGGGGGAGAAAGGCAGTGGAACGGCAGTTAAAAAAACGGAGAAGAATGAGAATGACAGCCGGTGGGAATGCCCCCCCCCCCTCACGGAGCCAGAATGGGATCTGGGTGATGATGGGGACAACACGAGGCTACTGAATTCTCAATCTTATATGGAATCCAAAAATGGAGTTCCCTAAATTAAGACTCTGGTAAAAGTGTATGAAATAAGGCAAAAGGAAGACGGGAGTCCTGAGGACTTTTCTTGAAAGGATATACCAGGATTTTAGCTAATACCCTGATTTAGATCCTGAAGCTTCAGATAATCAGGAAACGATGAACATGATTTTTATAGGGAAGTCAGCAGAGGACATTAGAAGAAAAGTTACGGAAAGTAGGAGGAGGTCCGTGGAAAGGCATTTCAGACTTGGCTGAGATAGCCTCCTGGAGGGTAGGAAGAAATGAGAAAGAAATCCAGAAGGCTGGCAGAAATGCCATCTTCCTAGCAGATGCCCTTAGGCAGGAAAAGGTGGGAGGAAGGGGGACAAAGGAGAGGAGAGGAGTGGGAGTTTAGGGAACCCGAAAGCAGTCTGGGCATGGAAGAGGAAAGGTGGGACCTTACCAGTGTGCTACATGCGGAAAAGAAGGATATTGGAAGAGTGGATGCCTGGTGGCTATAGCCATGTGAGCAGAAAAAGAAGGGGGAAGAGGCCAGGGGCAGGGAGCTGTGGCTCCCCCAAGCCACCTCTGCGGAAGTCCCAATTGGGGGATCTAAACATGAGACGTTAACAGATACAGGAGCCAGAAGATCTGTTCTTAAGAGGTGTATTGTTCCTTGGACTACCGAGGATGAGATACCTTTTGGGGGGGCTTCAGGAAAGGCCTATATAATGTGCCTGAAACAACAAAAGCCCAAATTGCACAGCAGGAGGTGAAAACTTAGGGGTTGGCGTCTCTACAGGACAGCAAAGACCTTTAGCCTAAAGAGGGAAGCAATCTATGAAAGCCCTCTGTTAATAGAAAACAATTGGGATTCTTGGGGATGGCTGGTTTTGGTAGAGTTTGGATTCTTAATATTTGATTTATTGTCAAGCCCCTTTATGAGGCTGTCAAAGGGGATGGGAAAATATTTGAATGGACTGGAGAACGCCAACACGCATTCACACAAATAAAGAGTGAGCTTGTGAGAGCACTGGGGCTTCCCGACCCCACTAGAGCTTTCACCCTCTTCGCACATGAGTGGGAAGGCATTGCTGCAGGAGTACTCACCCGGAAACTAGGCTCATGGCAAAGGCCTGGGGCATATTATAGTAAGCAAATAGATATGGGGGGGGGGCATTGGGAGGGCCTGGATGTCTGAGGGCAGCAACTGCCCTGCTGGTTGAGGAAGCCCAAAAGTTAACACCAGGAGAACATCTAATAGTCAAAGTCCCACATGGGGTTCAGGAGATTATGGAAGTGAAGGGGGCCTTTTGGATGACTGGGGGCCGCCAAGCCAAGTATCGGACTATCCTGCTTGACTCCCCAGTCATTCAATTAGAGGTGTGCGATACCCTCAATCCAGCTACACTCTTGCCCCAGGTAGATACTGAATTGCATCAGGATTGCGTACAGATGGTGGAGTCTGTATATGCCAGTAGACCCAATCTAAGTGCTCAGCCTCTCCCAAATGCTGACTGTGAATGGTTTACAGATGGTAGCAGCTTTATGATGGAAGGTCTGAGAAAGGCGGGATACGCAGTGGTCCCACTGTGGGAAGTTATGGAAGCCGAATCACTACCAGTAAAGACTTCTGCTCAGCTGGCTGAGCTGGTAGCTTTAACTAGAGCCTTACAGCTGGCTGTAGGACTAAGAGTAAATATTTACACAGATAGCAAATGTGCCTTTGGAACCTTGCACACCCATGGAGCTTTATGGAAGGAAAGAGGATTGTTAAATGCAAAGGGGTCAACTATTAAGTATGGTCCACAAATTTTAGAATTGTTGGAAGCAGTCTGGCAGCCAAAAGAAGCAGCAGTCATACATGTCAAGGGGCATTCTAAGGAAGACACCCTTTACGCGAAAGGGAACCGGGCTGCAGATAGGGCTGCTAAGGAAGCTGCCCTACGATGCTCAGATGGAAGAGCTACCCGAATTCCCATGTCTCCATCCATACCCACTTCCCCGGCCTCTTATACACCCGGGCACAGGGCATGGGCCAAGTTTATTGGAGGCAAGGAGGGGAACGATGGGTGGCGGGTAGAGAGCAAAGTTATTCTACCAGATGCACCTCTAAGGATTCCTTTGTAACAAAATTCTTTATCTGCAGGACTAGATCACCCAGGGCATCCGTTTCAGCCTGCAGACGGGACGCTTGTAAAGACGCGGGGACCAACAACCTCCTTGGATCAGCAGTGGAAGGGACCCTTTCAAGGGCTTCAGACCACCCATACAGCCCTAAAAGTGGAAGGCCGGGCATCTTGGATTGATCACTTCCAGAGTGAAGAAATACCCACGATCTGCCCGTCCGGATTCCTGGACTGCGCAGCCTGTGACTTTCTCAGTAGCAGAACTGGGACTGAAATTCTTGTTCTGGAACCAAAAGCCTCCGGAACCATAGTTGTGTGAGAGGAGAACTGCCATCTCCCGTAGGTGTTTTCTCAATTAGAACATTTCCCCAAAAGGTGTTTGTAGCTACCCACGCTAGGAGTTACCCAATTATTACCACTAGCTGATTGGTGCGTCTGTGTGCATGAAGGCTAAGATATTAAGACAAATAAACTTAACAACCTTTGGGATGAGACCACATGATTTGTTATGTATCTGTGCTCTTCCCATATAGCTGGGTACCTATGTTATGCCCTCTTTACCTGAAAGGAAGATTGGAAACCACAGGAATCTTGAACAACTCAGAAAGTACCTGAACCCCTTTCTTTGCTCCGTGGGCTCTGGTCCCTCAATAATGCTTTGTATTCCCACACCTCCTCCTAAGACTGCATTACTATCTTCTTCTTACTCTTCTCGGTAACTGTCTCTCCCCACTTATGACTATATTGCTTTTATCTTGACAATTTAGATGGTTCTGTTTGTTTCTTAGTATGATTCGATTGCTTATTAGTAACTTACGACTATCACCAAGTGTTGTATGTTGATGGATGCCTTTTATTTCACTTCAGGTACACTGTGAGAGGTGATGCACCAAAGACAAATTCCTTGTGTGTCCAATCACACTTGGCCAATAAAGAATTCCCTTCTGCTCTGTCCTATTAACGGAGGACATTTCTTGGGTGAGAAGTGAAGGGAAAGAAAATCCAGTTGCCTCCTGAAAAAGCACCTTCGGGATGAGATCTGCTGCTTGAGCAGAGGGTTGGGCTAGAAGACCTCTAAGGTCCCTTGCAGCTGGCTTGTTCTTATTGTGTCAGCTGAGAAGGGAACTTCCTCCATCGCTCTAAGCCTCACTGGGCTCCAGCATCAGATTAGCTCAGGTCTTCAGTGCAAAACGAGGAGAGCATTAAAAGGGCGGAAAACTCTGGAAGAAGGCGGGGCTTAGCAGTGAGAAGATGGAGTTTCAGGCTAGTCCTGAAATTCCTCTATACCGAAGGATTTTTGGACGGGTTCTTTGAACTCTAGCTGTCCCGGAGATGACAGTGAAGGTGAGGAGAGACCCAGGACCTCAGAGACACCCGCAAGTCTCGGGGGGGGGGGTATTAACTCCTCGTGCCAATTCCTTTCTGGATTAGCTGCGTGCTAACTGAAACTGCAGGTTGCCCCTAAGAATGGTAGAAGTGATGTCATCTGGTAAGCTGATTTTATTATCCAAGAGAGACTGTTCGCGTTAAAAACTTAAGCTAACCTAAACCAAAGAATAGGAAAACTTAGCGGCGAATTGGCTTTTTTTAATGGATTTATGGCTGGTGGTTACTTTACTTCTTAAATGCTTCAAGAAACTCCTCGACATCCTCCCCCCTCTGACTCTCCCTAAGTGGATCGTAAAATTTATTTTCTACTAATTAGCCCGTCACGATTTGACATTTTTATTACTTTATTACTTGGCTCTGTTTACGATCAGATAAGATTGCACAGCCTGCAAGAGAATAAGAAAAGTGCTTCGAAGTCTGTGGAAAAAAAAAAAAAGAGCTTGCAATTTTTAACTGCGACACATCATGGCGTCTCAAAATACCTCTAAGATTTCATTTCAGATTCTTTTTTCCGCATGTAGAGGCCTTTTTGACTCTTATCAAAGGCTGGAAAGAAAATTGGATCATCTGATTTTAAAATATGAAGTAAAAACTGAGATCGTTGAATGTTTAAATGTTCCTGAAATACAAATGGAAAATGTGAGAAATGGTGTCTGGTCTATCTCAGAGGAAGAAAGGAGGGGGGGAGCTATAAAGAAGACTCATTTAAAGAGACAGAGTGCAGGAGGAATGGAAAATCCACCCTTGAGAATCAAAGTTAATTTGGAAAATTTTACAAGCCCAGGACAACATTATTATTTCATCATTGGCATTCAGAGTCCAAAGGTGCAAAAATATCTTTGTCTGGATTTGCTTATGAAAACATTTGGTAAATTTATCCAACGCGTGGCAATTGATTTGAGAAGATTTTGCTATTGGAGAGACACTGGCTGACAGATGGACACTGGAGAGATGGACACTGGAGAGATGGACACAGATGGACACTGGAGAGACACTGGCTGACAGATGGAAGAACGTAATTTAAAATTAGCTAAATCTGATTACCTTAATGTGTAATAGATATAGCTGAATAATGACTGATATGGATAGTAATATATATAATTTGGAACTGGCTGATAGATTGAAGAATACAATTGAAAACTAGCTAAACCTAATTGCGTTTTTTTTGTAACAGATATAGTTGAATAATAATTGATATTGATAGTAATGTATATAATGTGGAGTTGATATGATAACTAACAATTGGATATGAGAAAACATCTTTAGATTATACATAAAGAGTATTAACTACAATAATTATCACTATTAAAAAAACTAAATAAAATACATACAATCAAATGTTAATCAATATTGGGAAAATGTTATGATATATGATATAATTAAATATTATGGATGTCCAGCTAAAATAGGACATGAGGATTTGATGATAATAGAGGATTCTACAAATAAGTAAATGAATTGTCAGCATGTGTTATGGATTAATTCTTTAGCATAGCTAAGGATGAAGGATGTTTAAATAACCATAGGTAATTAAAACTGGAGGTATAATGATGTTGATATGGTAAACATTCGAGTTAAGACATTTGAATTAATATGAGTTAACGGAAGAGAAGCACCAAAATATGTTGTAACCAGTTGATATACTTCTTTTTTTTTTCATAATAGACACCTGTGTTTTGTTTTGTTTTCCTGCCTTGTCTCTTGTCGTTTTTGTCTATTTTGTATTATCTTTATTTTTTATTTTAATTTTTTATTTGTCCTTTTTTTTTTCTTTTCCCAACGGTGTGGGCAGGTATTGTTCAAGATTATTACTTTTATTAATATTTCTAAATAATAATTACAGTTAAATGAAAATGGATATATAATAATGCTTGAGTTAATATGAGTTATGTTGGTTGACTGTGGAGGAGATGTACCAAAACTTATCTGTAATTGATTGATACATTTTCTACAGATGTAAAGAAAGATGCTGTACCTGTTTTAAATTAAAATTAAAAAACATTTAATTAAAAAAAAAGGGGCGGAAAACTCTGTGGCCCCTTCAGCTTTCGCTCACATGGCTGCACCCCCAGACCGCCCAACCCACCTTGCCTACGGGAGGACCCCAGGGGGAGGGAACGGCTGCAGTCCCAGGAGGGACACTAGGGCTCCCCCTGCCCAAATGCGGGCGGAGGTTTTTCTCCTGAATGGATCCTTTGATGTTTATAAAGGTTGCCCCTCAGGCTGAAGCTCTTTCCACACTCCAGGCATTTATGAGGTTTTTCTCTTGTGTGAATCCTTTGATGTCCATAAAGTTTGCTCCTGTGACTGAAGCTCTTTCCACACTCCAGGCATTTATGAGGTTTTTCTCCTGTGTGGATCCTTTGATGTCTATAAAGGTTGCTCCTCAGACTGAAGCTCTTTCCACACTCCAAACATTTATGAGGTTCTTCTCCTGTGTGGATCCTTTGATGTCTATAAAGGTGGCTCCTCTGACTGAAGCTCTTTCCACACTCCAAACATTTATGAGGTTCTTCTCCTGTGTGGATCCTTTGATGTCTATAAAGGTGGCTCCTCTGACTGAAGCTCTTTCCACACTCCAGACATTTATGAGGTTTTTCTCCTGTGTGGATCCTTTGATGTGCATAAAGATTGCTCCTCTGACTGAAGCTCTTTCCACACTCCAGACATTTATGAGGTTCTTCTCCTTTGTGGATCCTTTGATGTCTATAAAGGTTGCTCCTCAGACTGAAGCTCTTTCCACACTCCAGACATTTATGAGGTTTTTCTCCTGTGTGGATCTTTTGATGTGTACAAAGGCTGCTCCTCTCACTGAAGCTGTTTCCACACTCCAGACATTTATGAGGTTTTTCTCCTGTGTGGATCTTTTGATGTGTATAAAGGCTGCTCCTCTGACTGAAGCTCTTTCCACACTCCAGACATTTATGAGGTTTTTCTCCTGTGTGGATCCTTTGATGTGCATAAAGGTTGCCCCTCCGATTGAAGCTCTTTCCACACTCCAGGCATTCATGAGGTTTTTCTCCTGTGTGGATCTTTTGATGTGTATAAAGGCTGCTCCTCTGACTGAAGCTGTTTCCACACTCCAGACATTTATGAGGTTTTTCTCCTGTGTGGATCCTCTGATGTGCATAAAGGCTGCTCCTCTGACTGAAGCTCTTTCCACACTCCAGGCATTCATGAGGTTTTTCTCCTGTGTGGATCCTTTGATGTGTATAAAGGCTGCTCCGCTCACTGAAGCTCCTTCCACACTCCAAACATTTATGAGGTTTTTCTCCTGTGTGGATCCTTTGATGTGCATAAAGGTTGCCCCTCTGACTGAAGCTCTTTCCACACTCCAGGCATTCATGAGGTTTTTCTCCTGTGTGGATCCTTTGATGTGTATAAAGGCTGCTCCTCTCACTGAAGCTCTTTCCACACTCCAGACATTTATGAGGTTTTTCTCCTGTGTGGATCCTTTGATGTATAAAAAGGCTGCTACTCTGACTGAAGCTCTTTCCACACTCCAGACATTTATGAGGTTTTTCTCCTGTGTGGATCCTTTGATGTGCATAAAGGTGGCTCCTCTGACTGAAGCTCTTTCCACACTCCAGACATTTATGAGGTTTTTCTCCTGTGTGGATCCTTTGATGTGCATAAAGGGTGCTCCTCTGACTGAAGCTCTTTCCACACTCCAGGCATTTATGAGGTTTTTCTCCTGTGTGGATCCTTTGATGCGCATAAAGGTGGCTCCTCCGACTGAAGCTCTTTCCACACTCCAGACATTTATGAGGTTTTTCTCCTGTGTGGATCCTTTGGTGTGCATAAAGGTGGCTCCTCTGACTGAAGCTCTTTCCACACTCCAGACATTTATGAGGTTTTTCTCCTGTGTGGATCCTTTGATGTGCATAAAGGTTGCTCCTCTGACTGAAGCTCTTTCCACACTCCAGACATTTATGAGGTTTTTCTCCTGTGTGGATCCTTTGGTGCGCATAAAGGTGGCTCCTCTCACTGAAGCTCTTTCCACACTCCAGACATTTATGAGGTTTTTCTCCCGAATGGACCTTTAGATGCTTTCGAAGATACTTATTTCCCTTGAAGAATTTTTCACATTCCGGGCACTGATATCTCTCTTCTTCCTCCTGGATCCTTTGGGGATTCCGGGGTCTTCCGAAGGACCCTCCGCCCTCCAGGCCTGTCTCGGCGTCTCCCCCCGTTTCCTCCTCCCCGCATCGCCCTCCAGGCAGCCGCCTTTCCCGGGCTCCCGCTGGGCTCATCCCTCTTGCAGCTCCGGAGCCCCCCGGCATTTCCCCGCCGTCTCCCGGGGCTGCTCCGCGGGGCCCGCTCTCCTCCTCCTCTCGGGCGGCGCTTCCTTCCTTCCCTCCCCCGCCAGGCTCCTCCGTCCTCCTGCAGGAGAGAAAGAGAGGCGGGTCACGGCGGCGTCCCCCTCACCGCAGGAGAGGCCCAGGCCGAGGCCTCCCCTCCGGAGGACCCGAAGGAGACCCTCGCAGGCTGCCCCTCCGTCCCAATCGACTCTACTTACTTCCGGTGTGTCCGCCTCCGAAGGGAACCGCTCCTTCCGTCAGCTCTCTGGTTCCGAAAGGGAAGGGGCTCCATTTCCCAGCCCCTCCTTCCTGCGAAGCCCCGCCTCCTCCTCTCCAGGCACCGCCTCCTTGTCGTTCCCCCGAAGGAGAGAAAGGGACCCGCCAGAACAGTTCGGTTCTCGGCCTTCCTGATGCCGTTCGACACGGTTCCTCTTGCGGCGGTGACCCCCAAGCGCCAAATTGGGCTCCAGCCTTCTCTTCGCCGCCACGTTCCTTTCCTTTATTTCATTCTCCGCGCCCGGTTTTCCACCTCAGCAACGGTCTCTCTCGCCTCCGTAGCTCCGCCCACCGAGCGCCGTCGCTGGGAGGGAGCTGCTTTCCCAGCGTCCTCTGCGCTTGCGCGTCTGTCCCCACTCCGGCCCCTCCTTTCGCCCCGCCCACAGCCAGCCACTCGGACAGGCGGAGGGAGGGCGGGGCTTCGGTGGGAGGAGCCACGGTGGCCCCACCCCTCCAGCCGCCCCTTCCCTTCGGGCGGCTCCTTCGGGCGCGGGAGGCTCCTGGCGGGGGCGGCGGAGCTTCGCCCGGGGAGCTGAAGGGGAGGCCCGCGTCCTCCCTTCCCCGGCTTCTCCTGCCAGGGAGACGCAGCACGCAGGCTCCGAAGACTTCCACGCTCCCCCCGGGGGTCTCGGGCGACCCCTGGGAAAAGGCCCTTCCACCCCCAGGAGGAGAACCGCCGGGCCAGGAGCCAAGCAGCCGAAGGGATCCCGGGAAGGGACGGAGCTCAGCCCGAGGGGATCCCGGGAGGCCATTGGGAGCAGAGGGAGCCGAGGAGGGACGGGGGATCCACTGGAAAGCCAGGGATCCCAAGGGGGGGAGAAGCGGATCCCAGGAGGGGATCCCCCCACCCTTTCCTGCAGGGGGGGGAAAGGACCCCTCCTCCTCCTCCTCCCTTTGGGGCTGAGCAGGGGGGAGACAGGCAGCCACTGACACGAGGGATCCTGGGGGGCTCCCCGAGTTTGCCCTTTTTCTTGCAGGCATTTCAAGGAAGCTCCGGCAGCACCAAGGATCCCTGAAATCCTTGCCTGCCTCTCCTTGTTTTAAACAAAAGGGCCAAATAAATGGAGTAAAGCCAGTCCTTCTTTATGGTTCATTTCATGGACTAAACTGACAGGCCGTCCGTGTCTCAGACTCTGGGCAAACTTCCCCTCTGTGTGGAGTGGGTGGAAATGAGGAGATCTCGGGAATCCCAGGGTGGAACCTTCCCCAGCATTCACGGCTACTGAAAGGAAATACAAGACAAAGGCCTCTTAATCAAAGCCTGAAATGGGAAGAACGGAAGTTTTGCCTTTGTGTCCATTGGAGACTTCAGACCACGTTGCAAATTTAGCCTTCAGCTGGTTAACCTGCTCCCATTTAACAGGCTTGTAAATCTAACAAGTAAAGAGAGAAATGCATTCAGCCTCAATTCCAGTGTAATCTTTTATTTCTGGAATAGTTAAATGTAACGTGGATTCTACACTGGGCTTTGTTTTAAAAAGGCACCAAGGAGCCCCCAGATCCGAATCCAGCATCTCCAGCCCCAGGTGGGGTCTCGGTCCGGGTGGCGCCAAGCTCTGCTTCTTCCCCTCTTCCTCCCTTCTCCAGAGCCACTGCAGTGCCAGCGGAGATCCGGGCGAGTACAACCTGCGTTCTCGCACAGTGTTGTGTGGCACATGTGGGCAGCCGGCAGAGAAGTCATCCGGGGGCACGAATGTGGGCACCAGCACCATGTCCACCGGCTCCTCCTCCTCCAGCTTGACCATCACGCGCAGCTACCGCAGTGGAGGCACCAACCTCGGGGAGAGCCTCCTGCCCCGCTCCTACATCCTGGCAGCTCCACCCCACGCCAGCAGGTCAGTATGGGGGCGCCCCAGCGGGCATGTGTGATCCTCGGCCGGAGGAGGAGGGGGCTTTGTGGTGGGAGGCCTCCGATTCTGAGTGCCCCCCTTCCTTCCCTTGCCGGGGAGCTCCTGAGACCGATCACTGTGCACTGTCAGTCCTTCCAGGGAGGCAGAGAGATGGCTGTGGGCACCTTCTGTGCCACACGGGGCTCCTCAGCCAGGGCATGTGGGGAAGGCCGGGATGGTCCCCACTGAACAGCAGGCGTGGGGTGGGCTGAAAACCCTGAAAGGCTGCAACGTTCACACGAGAACAGTCAGCTCCAGTTGGCTTTGTGCCCAGGCTTAGCGTATGCGTTGTCTGGCATGGAATTCGGTCTCCGGCTTGAACAGGGGTTGGACTAGAAGACCTCTGAGCTCCCTTCCAGACCGAGTCCCCAAACCATGCGAACGCAAGGAGGCACCCGTGTGCTCCCAACCCCCCCAATGCAATGTGTGCGTGGCCGCCGCGCATATGTAGCCCCGCGCATACATGCCCACATCTCCTGCACATGACATGTGGCCCCCGCATGTGCCCCCCCCTCTGCATGTGCCCTGCCCCCCCACCTCTGTGCATTCACGGCAGAACCCGAAGACCCTCTGGCCTGTTGGAAGCGCATGCACAAGCGTGGCGGAGCTGAGCTGGGGCTTGGCCACAAGAGGGCGCCGCATGCCACAGGTTAGCCTTCAGGGGCCTAAAGCAGGAGGACAGCCGTGTGTGTGTGCATGTGTGTGCATGGAGTGGGCGGAGCCAGTCTGGCCAGCCAGCCCACCGCCCACAGACCCCCACCCGCCCCTCCGCCAAACAAATGGAAGTGGCCTTGGCTGGGGCTGCTCAGTGGATGCACTGGGGGGGGGGGCTGCCAAAGACCCCACTGCCGTGGGGGACTTTTTATGCAGAAAACTTTGCCCTTTGGAAAATGGTCTCGGCTATTGTCTCCCCGGAGGTTTGGTCACACAGAGGCAGCCTTAGCTGGGGAAGGGCCTGTTCTTCCCCTCGGCAGGCAGGTCCACGTGTCCCTCCCCATAAGCCTTTTGTACTGGCAGCCACGCCTGCCTCTCCCACAACTCCCTTTCTGGCATTTTGAGGGAGGCCCGGTTCTGGATCGGCCCTGAACCTAGAATGAGGGAGAAATGTCCTGATTGCGAGAACAATTCCTCCGTGCTTCGTCCCTGGAGGCTCTTAAGTAGCGATCGGAGGGCCTTTTGCGTGGAACGGAAGAGGGTCTCTTGCTTGGGGAGGGGGCTGGGCTAGATGACCCTGACAGACTGCAACGTTCACACAAGAACAGTCAACTCCAGTTGGCTTTGTGCCCAGGCTTAGCGTATGAGTTGTCTGGCATGGAATTCGGTCTCCGGCTTGAACAGGGGTTGGACTAGAAGACCTCTGAGCTCCCTTCCAGACCGAGTCCCCAAACCATGCGAACGCAAGGATGCACCCGTGTGCTCCCAACCCCCCCAATGCAATGTGTGCGTGGCCGCCATGCATGCACGCACACACATCTCCTGCACATGACAGGTGGCCCCCGCATGTGCCCCCCCTCTGAATGTACCCTGCCCCCCCTGCACACCCCACCTCTGCGCATTCACGGCAGAACCCGAAGATGCGCTGGCCTGCTGGAAGCGCATGCACAAGCGTGGCGGAGCTGAGCTGGGGTTGGCCACAAGAGGGCGCCGCATGCCACAGGTTAGCCTTCGGGGGGCCTAAAGCAGGAGGCCAGCCCTGTGTGTGCATGTGTGTGCA
The DNA here is from genome assembly GCF_009769535.1 of Thamnophis elegans. Taxonomy (NCBI): domain Eukaryota; kingdom Metazoa; phylum Chordata; class Lepidosauria; order Squamata; family Natricidae; genus Thamnophis; species Thamnophis elegans. The sequence continues at coordinate 17,101,944 of NC_045557.1, read as the reverse complement.
TGGAGTGGGCGGAGCCAGTCTGGGCAGCCAGCCCACCGTCCACACACCCTCAAATCTCCCCGGAGGTTTGGTCACACAGAGACAGCCTTAACTGGGGAAGAGCCTGTTCTTCCCCTGGGCAGGCAGGTCCACATGTCCCTCCCCATAAGCCTTTTGGGCTGGCAGCCACGCCTGCGTCTCCCACAACTCGCTTGCTGGCATTTTGAGGGAGGCCCGGTTCTGGATCGGCCCTGAACCTAGAATGAGGGAGAAATGTCCTGATTGCGAGAACAATTCCTCCGTGCTTCGTCCCTGGAGGCTCTTAAGTAGCGATCGGAGGGCCATTTGCGTGGAACGGAAGAGGGTCTCTTGCTTGGGGAGGGGGCTGGGCTAGATGACCTCTGAGGTCCCTTCTGACCCTATGTCAGTCTTCTCTCTCTCTCTCCCCTCTTAGGGTCCTTCAAACTGCAGCATCATGTAATCGTCCGATGTTCCCGACATGCACTCAAATCTGCTTTATGGAGCTCTCTGTCCTTTGCCTGCTCAGAAAAAGAGGAAACCATTTTTAAAAGAAGTTATTTTCTATGCAAGAATTTATACTTTATTACATATATCTATATCTATATCTATATATCTCTATATATAAATATGCTAAAGATGCTTCAGGTTTTTTAAGGGGGTGTGGGGGGGTCTTTTTTCTATCTCAAAGGTTTAACAGGAAGTTTAAAACCTGCCAAAGAAGTGAATCTATTACTGCCAAAAAGGAAAAAAGTCCTAGAATTGTCATATGTTTCTTCTAGTAAGGGGGAGCCTGCAAAAGGACAGGATCCGTCTGTGTGTCTGCTTGAATACCAAAGTTTTCTTTGAAAAACGAATCAAAAATCACAAAGTTTTTCTCCTTCTTCTGGGCCACCATTTGTCAACTTCATCAACTTTAAGAGGGGAGGAATTCAACTCCCAAGAATTCCCCAGCCAGTCCCCCCCCTCCCATCTTAAAGTTGGTGGGGTTACCTAGACCCTTTTCAGTCTGGTTTCAGGCCTGGATACTGCACTGAAACCGCCTTGGCCGCACTGACCGATGATCTCTGGCGGGCATTCCTCTATCCTAGTGCTCCTTGACCTCTCAGCGGCCTTCGATACCATCGACCATGGTATCCTTCTGCGACGGCTGGAGGAGGTGGGAGTGGGAGGCACCGTTCTATGGTGGTTCTCCTCTTACCTCTCCGACAGGTCACAGTCGGTGTTGGTTGGGGGGCAGAGGTCGACCCCTAGGCCCCTTAAATTATGGGGTGCCGCTTGGGTCGGTCTTGTGCCCCCTCCTATTTAATATCTACATGAAACCACTGGGTGAGATCATTCGTCGGCACGGGATTAAATACCACCAGTACACGGACGACACACAGTTGTATCTTTCTGCCCCGTGCCAACTCAGGGTAGCGGTGGACGTGATGTGCCAGTGCCTGGAAGATGTTAGGGTCTGGATGGGAGTGAACAAACTCGCACTCAATCCCGACAAGGCCGAGTGGCTGTGGATGTTGCCCCCTAAGAACAGCCCAGGTAGTCCGTCCCTAAGCCTAGGGGGAGAAAATTTGCTCCCCTCATAGAGGGTCTGCAACTTAGGGGTCCTCCTGGATCCGCAGCTGACGTTAAAACATCACCTGTCGGCTGTGACCAGGGGGGCCTTCGCCCAGGTTCGCCTGGTGCACCAGTTGCGGCCCTATTTGGATCGGGAGGCACTTCAAACGGTCACTCACGCCCTCGTCACCTCAAGACTTGACTACTGTAATGCGCTCTACATGGGGCTGCCCCTAAAAAGTGTTCGGAGACTACAATTAGTCCAGAATGCAGCCGCGCGAGCGATACTGGGTGTACCAAGATTCACCCACAGTACACCTATCCTCCGTGAGTTGCACTGGCTCCCTATCGGTCTCCGAGCACGATTCAAGGTGCTGGTTATTACTTTTAAAGCCCTACATGGCTTAGGACCCGGATATCTGTGAGACCGTCTTCTGCCGCATACCTCCCAACGGCCGATAAGATCGCACAGGGTGGGCCTTCTCCGGGTGCCGTCAACCAGACAATGTCGGCTGGCGGCTCCCCGGGGGAGGGCCTTCTCTGTAGCCGCCCCGACCCTATGGAATAAACTACCCCCAGAGATCCAGGCCCTACCCACTTTCATGGCCTTCCGAAAGGCTATCAAAACCTGGCTATTCCGGCAGGCCTGGGGCTGTTGACCTCTTGACCGAGGTCCAGCCCCGATTAGACTGGGTGCATGATGTGGTTTTTTAATTTGTTTTCCTCCGTTTTTTTAAACTCTTCACTTTTTAAAATTTATTTTCTGTAAGGTGCCCGGAGTCCTTCGGGATTGGGCGGCCTATAAATTTATTAAATCAAATCAAATCAATTGTCCTCTGTTCAAAAATCCCAGGTCTTTCAGGAATCCCCCTCCCTCTGGTTCCATTGAGGATGACGTCCTACTTCTTAAATGAAGTTTGATTTCACTCCCCCTGCAGAAAAGCTGGTCCGTTGTCCAAATCCATCCACCTGATGGGAAATTAAGAGGACAGCCCCTCTTCTGCTTCAAGGAATAATGTTGAGTAAGAGACGTTTCCCTTTGGAAGAAGAGAAGCTGCCTTAGAGGGTTTGCTTCTGCAGCCATGCTGACCTCTCCGCCCGCCCCCCCTTGCCCAGCCCTACGCATGGCACACGGTGCCTGACCCTGTGCCTTGCCAAGGGGTGGGGTGTAGAAGTGGGCTCCCTGCGTCTGTCAGGGGAACGCCTGGGCTTCAGGCCGCCTTCCAGGGCGCAGGAATGGTGAGGATGGGCTTGGGAAAAGTGCCCTCAACTGCCTGCTGTGGGATCGGCTGTTTCTAGTCAAGCGGGGAAATGTGGGTCTTTGAGGCAGAGCGGATGCCTTTTGGCCAGGGGAGGGGGAGGGGCCAGCTGTGCTTTCCAAAAGGGCCCCCACTCTGCTCCACCAGGAGGACCGGACCATGTCTTCTCCTGGGCTTGGAGCAGAGATCTGCAGCCTCGTGTGGTGCCTTGAGGTCTGGTTGAGTTTGGGAAACGTAGTTCTTGTATGCGGTTTGGGACTGGAAGCCTTACCTTAAACCAGTGGTTCCCAAACTTGGCAACTTTAAGACTTGTGGACTTCAACTCCCAGAATTCTCCAGCCAGCAGAGCTTAAAGTTTGGGAACCCCTGCCTTAAACCTTTGCTGGCTGGGGAATTCTGAAAGTTGGCCAGATGGAGAAACACTGGTTTAAGGTCATGTTCTTCAACCTGATGCTCCTCAGCCTTTGATGGGTAGCTGGCTTCCTGACCCATGGATCTCTTCCTTGGACACCTCCCACCCCAGAGGATCCATGGATGGGATCCCTGCCCCCCCCCCGAGTCCCTTTGGATGGGCCCTTCTCCCCCTTTGAGAATTTGCTGGGAAACGGTGGACCCTCCTATGGGGAAGGACTTCTCACCAAGGATGATGGTTCCCCCGACTCTGCACGGCTTCCCAGGGAGGAGGAAGAGCTGCAGGGTTCCTCTAGAGGCACCCCTGGACTTCCTCTGCCCCCCTTCACGTACGTCCCATATGCCTGGAGGGAGCCAATCCTGAGCCTCACCCCCACCCCCTAACCTGTCCTGCCCAGTTGGCCCAGAGGAGATGGTTCTTTGCCTCTCTGCTTCCAGCTGGGATTGCAGTCGGAACCAGCTCTGGTCCCTCTGACTTCTGCATCCCACGGGGGTCCCCCCAGCCCCCCTTTTCTCCTGCCCTTGATCTCGTTTGCACTTGGAGAGAGGCGCCTTTTGAAAGCTCTTTCCTCAGGAACCCTGGCAGGAGGGAGACCCCCGGCTGCTGAGGGGCGCCCTGCCTCCTTCGTGGGGAGAGCAAGCCTGCCTTTAAACTGGGGGTGGGGGTGGGAAAGGAGGAGGGGGCACCAACTAAACCAGCCCACTGCTTGCTCCTGCCTGGTGCAGATGCTTACTGATTGAGGAGGGGTCTTTGCTCCAACCGGACGCTCTTTCTCCATCCTTCTCTCCCCTCCCCCCAGAAGCCCCTCCCTTTTTCATTGTGCTGTTAACTTGGGGTGCTGTCGGGGGAGGGGTCTGCCAAGGGATGCTTTGTGCTCTGACGGCAACTGTGCAGTATTTGTATTTTTTAAAACCAATATAGTCATCTAAAACGACGGCTGTTGTGTTTCTTTCATTGGGAATGGGGGTGGTCTCTTTGGGGGGGCTGTTGGTGGGGAGGCTTGAGGTCCCCCATCCCACGTGGGGCTCCCCAGGGAAGCAGGGAGGGGGATCACTCATCACGCTGCCTCTGCACACACAACCACACCTGTTGGGCTGCCGTCCCAGGCTGGAGGAGGCGGATGGAAGGTGGCCTCCAGAGGACGGGAGAGACCCCAGACCTGATACCGTCAGTAGGGAAGAACCCCCCCCCCACCAGCCCCACAGCTGACTTTTCTTGCCACCCTTGTCAAATTGAATCACTGGAATTTTAAGTGAGTAACGTGGTTGTTAAGTGAGCCTGGCTTCCCCATTGAATTCGCTTGTCAGAAGGTCGCAAAAGGGGATCTCGTGACCCCGGATGATGTGACCGTCGTAAATATGAACCCGTTACCCGGCATCTCGAGTTTGATCACGTGACAGTGGGATGCTGCAGTGGTCAGAAGCGGACAAACGGAAATGTCACTAAAGGGTCGCTAAATGAACCGTTGTAAGTCCAGGATTCATCCGAGGGTCCCGATGGGAGAGGAGAGTCACTGAGCGTTGTGTAAAAGCAATTCGGTTCTTGGCTCTTTTCAACCACTTTGATGACTTCTGAGTTTCTTTGGTGCAGTAGATCAGCTTTGCTGGCTGAGGAACTCTGGGAGTTGAAGTCCAGAGGTCTTAAAGTTGCCAAGGTTGGAGGCCACTGCAGAAGATGACACAAAAAACCCTCCGGACCTTTTTGCTTCTCAACAACATTTCAAGCTCTTTCTACACTTACAAAATCATCCTAATCATCCAAAATAAAAAAAGATTCACATTTTCTTCCAGCTTTGAGCAAAAAGCCCAGCAGCGATTTCCAACTCGAAACCAAATTAGAGACATTCTTTAAGTCAGTTTTGCCATTTTCCACACCACCCACTGGACACACAACTACACAAACGCCCAAGATTGTTAAAAGATAATTGTATGGACAAACGGGGTAGGATGCAAAACGCCACGTGCCAATACAGAAAGCGCAGCATGCACAAAGCCCCCCCCCCCCCGGCCCCCGCACGTGGGGAGGGAAAGTGGGCGGGGCAAAGGGTGGGGGGCTCCATGGAGGGCAAGGAACGGTGCTGCCCCCCCTGCCCCCCCCCCCGCCCGCCTTGCTCCCCCTTTCAAGCAGCCTGAATGTTGGGAGGGTCTCCCGGGCATTTCCCACAGGCGGCCACTAGAGGGCAGGCGCTGCCCGGGCTGCCTTCGGAGGGGCGCCGCAAAAGCTGCCTCCAAAGATGGAGGGAAAAGGGGGGGGGGGAGTCCGGGAGGCCCCCAAATCTGGAAGCGGCTGCCGGGGGGATCCTGGGAGTTGAAGTCCACCCATCGGGAAGGCTGCCCGCCAGAGCCTCGTCCCACCGGCGCTTCTCTCCCCTCCGGCCACAGGAGCCTCGCAGCCCCCCCGGGGTCCGGCCAGGGCGGGGAGGGGGAGTCCGGACCCCCCTTCAAACCGTCACTAAGCGAATGGCTGGTGATGAGTCAAGGAGTGCCTGCATTTAATGGACTCCCCTTATTACTTGATGAATGACTTAAAGTGGGGAAGAGACCGGTTGCTCCTTCCTCCTCCTCCTCCTCCTCCTCCTCCTCCTCTTTTCCCCATCAGGGGTCCAAGCTGCCTTTCAGGGCTCCCGCAGGACTAGAACTCACCACCTCCTTAGGGGTTTCTAAGGCTGCCCCTTAACCAGCGCCACGCGGGATCCCTTGGGCTGTGAAGGGGGGCTTTGTGGCTGGTTTTCTCCTACTTTGGTCTCCCCCTGACCTGACTCTGCCACCCTCCTTGTCCCGAGAAGTCAGTCCTTCTTCCCCCCCATTTGCCAGCAGAGGAAACCACGAGGCTGCAGGATTCTGACCCTTCCCAGATGTGAGCAAAGGGCTCTCCGGGGGTCAGGATCCCTTCGACCTCATGGTTTCAGCACACACACCCCCTTCCCACAAGTGAGCAAGGAGGCTGGAAACTGCCTTGAATGGGGAATGTAAGAGACTCACAAGAAATGGATGTGGAAATGCTTTTACTCCTCTCAGATGTCTAGACCAGTGGCTCCCAAACTTGGCAGCTTTAAGACTTGGGAACCACTGCTCTATACCATAATTTGTTTGGCAGCCGGCAGGATAGAATTGGGGGTGGGTGGGGAGAAAAGGGCCTGTTTAAATTTTGTAAGCATATGTGGCCCAAACTTAAAAACTCCCAAAGAATCATTCATGGCCTTCTGAAGATGCCTCTGAACAACCAGTTTTATAGTTGCTCTTGTGACTCAATTATGGGACTCTAGAAAATTTGAACACTGATATGCTCAGTTGTTTTTAAAAAGGTCAGTAGTAATGCAGAGTTATTGACGGATTCTGTATAGTGGACCACTCCCCATCCAAAGAAATTCTTCTCTAATGAGCCCATCTTTGAGAGCAATTGCACCATATTGAAATCACTCAGATATTTCACCAGATGCCCCCCCCCTCCATGGAACTTGTCCCACTAATATTTAGCTCTCCTAAGAGGGCAGCCCCTCTTCCAGATGGGGTAACCCAAGCCCCAATCGTCCCACAATGGGAGGTGCCTAGATTACTCCAGCATACGGTGAAAATCCTACAAAAATGGCTTAATTGTTTAAAAGCATTATTTCTACTCATAATCCTATATGGAATGAGTTACAAACTATGTTTAATATAATACAATAGCAGAGTTGGAAGGGACCTTGGAGGTCTTCTAGTCCAACCCCCTGCCTAGGCAAGAAGCCCTTTCAGACAAATGGCTGTCCAACATCTTCTTAAAGACTTCCAGTGTTGGGGCATTCACAACTTCTGGAGGCAACTTCTGTTCCACTGATTAATTGTTCTAACTGTCAGGAAATTTCTCCTCAGTTCTAAGTTGCTTCTCTCCTTGATTAGTTTCCACCCATTGCTTCTTGTTCTGCCCTCAGGTGCTTCGGAGAATAGCTTGACTGCCTGTTCTTTGGGCCAACCCCTGAGATATCGGAAGACTGCTATCATGTCTCCCCTGGTCCTTCTTTTCATTAAATTAGACATACCCAGTTCCTGCAACCGTTCTTCATAGGATTTAGTCTCCAGTCCCCTAATCCTCTTTGTTGTTTGATGTTTTTCTGACTGAGGAGGACAAAGGGATGTTTGTGGGGAAAGTTGGATCAGAGACACCAGAGAATGCTAGAGATCTTCTGTTTCCCTTTGAAGATCCTATGTGGGATCCAAGCATCCCACAGATTTGAAGGAGTTATGAGAAGTCAGCAACTGAGTAGTTGCAGCTTTAATGGTTGTTATTCCAAAGAAGTAAACTATAGGGAAGATCAACAATAATCTCCATAGATCTGGAAATGATGTTCTCCCTCCCTCCCTCCTTCCCTCCCTCCCTCCCTCCCTCTCTCTTTCTGTCTCTCTCTCTCTCTCTTTCTCTCTCTTTTTGTCTCTCTGTCTCTCTGTCATTTCTAAGACCTGGAGGGGGGAGGGCTGGAAAAGTTGTTGGTATATGTAAGTGGAGAGAGAGAGAGGGAGACAGAGAAATGTATTTTATGCCTGTCCAGGTTGAAAGGTGAGAACTTTGATTTTTTTATTTTGTGTGAAAAGACTTACATTGAGAGTTGATCGATAGAAAACTCATAGAAAGTTATGTATTTCTCTAAGTTCCAAATATGTGGAGAGAGAGAAAAAGTGTTTTTTTTTTAACATAACCACTCTCCTGGAAGGGGGGGGAGGGAATTCACAATGTAAGGTTTGAGACCCATAGAAGTTTGAGAACACATCCAAGTCCCAATGAGCCAAAGCTGAGACTTAAAGGGAGGCTTGAATAACAATCAGCATTTAATCTTTGATCAAAGCTTAAAGACATGATGGTCAGTTGTTCCCAACATAACCCCAAGGATACGCAGGGAAGAACTCCCCTTCAGAGAAAGTGTGGCTCCTTTTTATACAGACATCATAGAATAACATCCTGGCTTTCGTAGAGTATAAATCTTTATTACTCTCAAAGACCAGCAATACACATTACTTTTTACCATATATTAAAAAGTACTGATATTAAAATATAATTAAAAAGTATTGGCATTAAAAGTGGATAATAACACACATGTTCTCAAATTGTTCAGGTCACTCCCTGGTTTACGTGGGTGAGAAGCCGATAAGTATGGGAGTAAATACAATGGTCCAGAGATTGTTAGAGGTATGTCCAGATAATTGGTACAAGATGACAACTATACTTCTATAACCAATTTTTTTCTTGTGGACATTGCAGCAGCACAGAACTTTGCCACTGCAGACGTGGTAACCTGGTTAGTGTCCTGGAGGAGGAAGCCTAGATAAAAATGGTCTGCCCTCCCTGGCAATCTCTCTAATAAGGGGAGAATATGTGCAGACCTACAAGCTCTGTGTAGCTCCCAGTGTAACAGAACATGTGAATTATCTTCCACTTCTCCTTTACCACATATACAAACCCGTTCTGCTATAGGTGTTCTCTTATACCTGCCCTGGCGGAGTGCTGAAGGGAGAAGGTTAAATCTGGCTCTGAAGAAAGCTATTCTTTGTTTTGGGGAGACCAGGTCATTTAGATATCTTGCCCATTCCCACACTCCCTGTTTGATTCTGTCCCTACTGTGGAGAGGCAACCTATTTAGTTCTTCTTGGAACTCCATGTCCCCCATTCTATTCATTACTACTTGCTTTGCTTGATCAAAGCCTGGGGACATTAAGAATACCAGTGAGAGCCCATGAGAGCCCAGCTTGTGATCAATCAGTTTCCAGGGGAGGGGAAATTGTCCGTCAACACTAGTGGGGACAGTCCCTCTGGAAAGAAATGCATAATGAATGACCATCATCTTCCAGGCTCTTACCTGAATTTGAGGCATGCCTGTCTCAGTTCTTAACTGGGCATTTGGAGTTCCTTTGGGTGCAGCTAAGATGGCTCGCAGGAATTTAGTTTGTGTGGTTTCTAAGTCTTTGCAAGGATTCCTGTTTGTGCCCCATATAGAATTTGCGACAATGTTTTGGCCTCGAAAAGTTTTAAGGCAGCAGGTACTAACTGACCTCCACCTGTATAAAAGAAGTGTTTGATTGCGTTTGAGGACCTGTTGGCTGCTTGCAATGTGTGATCCAGGTGTGCCTTCCATGTCCCTTGCGAGTGGAAAACCACCCCAAGGTATCTAAATGTTCTAACCTGTTCCAAACTATGTCTGTCAGGCGTCCCTCCATCAATGACCAAGAAAGAAAACCCCCAGCTACATTGTTCCTGGAATTAAAATAGTTTTACTGGTTATGAAAAGATGGATGCATCTCCAAAAGGCACCATCATGTTGCTATGCAGGACGGTTGGCCTTGACCAGGTCCAAACACCGGCCACCAGCATCCGCAGAAGACTGTGAGAAGAAAACGCCCTTTTCATATCACCCCCTGTACCATTTATGCCCATCCCAAATACCGTGCCCCCACCCTCCCCGTTTCTATGGCAGCCGAGGCTGACAATGTCCTTCTATTTCCCAGGAGTATTGGCGTGGTCTTTTAGCAAAAACTAAAACTTTTGATTTATCAAAGTTAAGGACCAGCTTGTTTTGCCTGCAATAGCCGAGTGTTGCCCGGATTTTGCGCTGTGCTAGGTTAGGAGGATGGAAATCAGGGTCCTGTAAGAGATCGATCAGGGGATTGATATAGAAGTTGAAGAGGGAGGGGGACAGGATGCAACCCTGCCGTACCCCTTTTTGTACCCTTACTGGGGCGGTTAAACTCCCTTGGGGATTGCACCTCACTTTCAAGGGGGAATTGGCATACAATTTTTGTATGAGGAAGAGGAGGCGTTTATCGATAGTGGTGCATTTTAATTTCCCCCAGAGGGCGATCCTGGATATTGAATCAAAGGCCTGCTTACAATCCAGGAAGGCCACAAAAAGAGAGGATTTTTTATATGTGTATTTTTGTACTAAATGGTGGAGTACCAAGATATGATCCACCGTAGATCTTCCTTCTGTGAAACCGGCTTGTTCGATTATCCCCCCTGATATTAGCAAATCCTGGAGTTTATAGTTTAGGTGTTTGGCATACAGTTTACTAATAACGCTCAGAAGACTAATGGGTCTATAATTGCCTGGGTCATTTCTATTCCCTTTTTTATAAATTGGTATGATAATTGTTATTCCCCGATCTCTTGGCATATGGCCAGTTTTATCTATGAATGTAAACAGAGAGGCTAAAAGTGGAGCCCACCAACTCCAACTGGCCGCCTTTTTGATTATTTCTGGCAGGACATTATCAGCCCCGGGTCCCTTATTAGCAGTGGTGGGTTTCAAATTTTTTTCGAACCTACTCTGTGGGTGTGGCCTCCTTTGTGGGAGTGGCTTGCCGGCCATGTGACCTGGTGGGAGTGGCTTGCCGGCCATGTGTTTTCTTTCTTTCTTTCTCTCTCTCTCTTTCCTTCCTTTTGTCTCTCTGTCCCTTTTTCCTTTTTTTCTTTCATCTCTCACTTTTTCTTTCTTTTTTCTTTTTTTTATTTCTTCCTTTCTTTCTCTTTCTGTGTGTGTGTGTGTGTGTGTGTGTGTGTGTGTTGGGTTTCAAAATTTTTTGGAACCTCTTCTGTAGGTGTGGCCTGCTTTCTGGTGGAACCTCTTCTAACCGGTTTGGTAGATTTGACGAACCGGTTCTACTGAACTGGTGCGAACTGGTAGGAACCCACCTCTGCTTATTAGCCTTTAGGGCTCCGATCAACCGGGATATCTCTTCTGGTGTAACGGGGGGGGGGGCAGTAAGGAGTGTGGTCCAAACTAGCTTGGCTCTCCTTGGTTACATAGTCAGGATCTGAATAAAGCTCCCTAAAATACTCTTTCCAGGCATGAATCGGAACCTGATTAGTTGGGGGGTAGGGGAGGTTTCCCCAATCCCCTGGTGATGCACCAAAAAGGGATGTATCTTTTTGTCCCGACTGAAGTAATTAATCTATGTCAAGACTCCCTCCGAGTCGCATTTTTTTATTTTCTTTTAGAAGGGTCTTATATTGTGCTTTCAACTGCTTTAAGTAGTGAGTGTGATCCTCAAAAGGGGCATTTTTACTTTCCCTGTACTCCATATTATATATCCTTTTTAGTTGCCCGCAACCAAAACCATTTTTTATTCTTTGAGACCGGCCTTTGGGAGCGAGCTAGTGTTCTGTTAATGAGAACCGCATTCAAATTTAAAATTAAAGTTTCAAACCCCTCTAAGTAAGATCCTCCAAAGTTATTCTGTAGCAGAGATGTAGGTAGCTCTATGGTTTCTGGAACTAACATCCGTTTGGTAACTTCCTTAGCATTTTCCTCTTTCCATTTAATTTTTACCTGGGTATTTTGACTCTCTAACCTGGGCAGGTAAGCTGTGCCTGCCCTCAGAGATCTCTGGTGCAATGTGAGAGTAAGGAGTATTGTATTATGATTGCTTTCCAGTCGTGAGTCTACCTCCATCTTCTGTAAGAACTTCCGATCATATGATATTATCCAGTAATCAACCGTGGATTTTCTTCCTGCTCCCCGAGAAGTATATTCTGCTGAAAAGATGCCCCATGGGGACCCATTAAGGATACAAAGATCCAAACATACAGTCATCTGTCCTACACACAAACCTGCCCGATTTGCTTTAGGGTCTTTAAATTGTCTGGAATGCAGGGATTCTCCTGTTACATTCTCATCATAGTGGATCTTACATTGATTAAATAATGCTTGATCATTTGGTCCCATTCTAGCGTTTAAGTCCCCCCCCCACTATAATTATTGCTGCTTTGGGGGTATTTGTCTGAGCAGCCAAGAATAAAACCTTCTATGCTGTCCCAAATCTTATTGATCACACTATTCTTATTAAGTGGAGGAATATAGATATTAAACAGCAAAATATCCACCTGTTTAAATAGCAATAGCAGTTAGACTTATATACCGCTTCATAGGGCTTTCAGCCCTCTCTAAGCGGATTACAGAGTCAGCATATCGCCCCCAACAATCAGATAGATAGATAGATAGATAGATAGATAGATAGATAGATAGATAGATAGATAGATAGATAGATAGATAGATAGCAATAGCAGTTAGACTTCTATACCGCTAAGGAAGCTGCCCTACGACACTCAGATGGAACAGCTACCCGAATTCCCATGTCTCTTTCCCTACCCACTTCCCCGGCCTCTTATACACCCGGGCACAGGGCATGGGCCAGGTTTATCGGAGGCAAGGAGGGGAACGATGGGTGGCGGGTAGAGAGCAAAGTTATTCTACCAGATGCACCTCTAAGGATTCCTTTAAAACAAAATTCGTTATCTGCAGGACTAGATCACCCAGGGCATCCGTTTCAGCCTGCAGACGGGACGCTTGTAAAGACGCAGGGACCAACAACCTCCTTGGATCAGCAGTGGAAGGGACCCTTTCAAGGGCTTCAGACCACCCATATAGCCCTAAAAGTGGAAGGCCTGGCATCTTGGATTGATCACTTCCAGAGTGAAGAAATACCCACAATCTGCCCGTCCGGATCCCTGGACTGCGCAGCCTGTGACTTTCTCAGTAGCAGAACTGGGACTGAAGTTATTGTTCTGGAACCAAAAGCCTCCGGAACCATAGTTGTGTGAGAGGAGAACTGCCATCTCCCGTAGGTGTTTTCTCAATTAGAACATTTCCCCAAAAGGTGTTTGTAGCTACCCACGCTAGGAGTTACCCAATTATTACCACTAGCTGATTGGTGCGTCTGTGTGCATGAAGGCTAAGATATTAAGACAAATAAACTTAACAACCTTTGGGATGAGACCACATGATTTTGTTAGGTATCTGTGCTCTTCCCATATAGGTGGGTACCTATGTTATGCCCACTTTACCTGAAAGGAAGATTGGAAACCACAGGAATCTTGAACAACTCAGAAAGTACCTGAACCCCTTTCTTTGCTCCGTGGGCTCTGGTCCCTCAATAATGCTTTGTATCACATACAAGCGGTGGAGGAAATCCTAGCCAAGGAGACTGGGGAGTTTTTTTTATTGCTGCAGCAAAAGAACAAGAAGCCATTTGGACAATGACAGTTCAGAATGGAATAGCTCTAGATATGATATTGGCATCCTAAGGAGATGGCTTCCACCGCTAAGGAAGCTGCCCATCGATGCTCAGATGGAAGAGCTACCCGAATTCCCATGTCTCCTTCCATACCCACTTCCCCGGCCTCATGCACCCGGGCACAGGGCATGGGCCAGGTTTATCGGAGGCAAGGAGGGGAACGATGGGTGGCGGGTAGAGAGCAAAGTTATTCTACCAGATGCACCTCTAAGGATTCCTTTGTAACAAATACATGCTGGCACACATTTGGTATTTATTAATGCTTATAGGCCGCCCTTTTCCCTGAGGGGACTCAGGGCGGCTTACATAAAATAAGGGGGGGTATACAGACAATAGATACAACAATACATAGAAGTAAAATAGTAAACAACATTCATTCATCATTTGGGTGGGGACAGTTATCTTTGTCCCCAGGCCTGACGGGCTAGCCAGGTCTTAAGGGCTGTGCGGAAGGTCTGGACGGTGGTGAGGGTACGAATCTCCACGGGGAGATCATTCCAAAGGGTCGGAGCTACTACTGAAAAGGCTCTCCTCCGTGTAGTTGCCAGTCGGCACTGACTGGCAGATGGAACTCGGAGGAGGCCTAATCTATGTGATCTTATTGGTCGCAGGGAGGTAATTGGCAGGAGGCGGTCTCTCAAGTACGCAGACCCACTACCATGAAGGGCTTTATGCGTGATAAGTAGCACCTTGAAGTGCACCCGGAGATCAACAGGTAGCCAGCGCAGCTCGCGGAGGATAGGTGTTATGTGGGCGAACCGAGGTGCACCCACAATCACTCGCGCGGCTGCGTTCTGGACTAGCTGAAGTCGCCGGATGCTCTTCAAGGGCAGCCCCATGTAGAGCATGTTGCAGTATTCCAGCCTAGAGGTCACAAGGGCCCGAGTGACTGTTGTGAGTGCCTCCCGGTTCAGGTAGGGTCGCAACTGGCGCACCAGGCGAACCTGGGCAAATGCCCCCCTGGTCACAGCCGTCAAATGGTGGTCAAAAGTCAGCTGTGGGTCCAGGAGGACTCCCAAGTTGCGAACCCTCTCTGAGGGGTATAAAGTTTGACCCCCCCAGCCTGAGCGATGGAACACTGATCGAATTATTGGGAGGAAAGCACAACAGCCACTCGGTCTTCTCCGGGTTCAGTACAAGCTTGTTAGCCCTCATCCAGTCCATAACGGCTTCAAGACCTCGGTTCATCATGTCCACCGCTTCATTGAGTTGGCACGGGGCGGACAGATACAATTGAGTATCGTCCGCGTATTGATGGTATCTTATCCCGTGCCTCCGAATGATCTCACCCAGCGGTTTCATGTAGATGTTAAATAGTAGGGGGGATAAGACCAAACCCTGCGGCACCCCATATGTTAGGGGCCTAGGGGTCGATTTCTGCCCCCCCACTAACACTGACTGCGACCTGTCCGAGAGGTAGGAGGAGAACCACCGTAACACAGTGCCTCCCACCCCCACCTCCCGCAGTCGTCGCAGAAGGATACCATGGTCGATGGTATCGAAAGCCGCCGAGAGGTCGAGGAGAACCAGGATGGAGGCATGGCCTCCATCTCTGGCTCTCCAAAGATCATCGGTCAATGCGACCAAAGCGGTTTCTGTGCTGTAACCGGGTCTGAAGCCTGACTGGAAGGGTTCGAGATAGCTTGCTTCCTCCAAGGACCGCTGAAGCTGGAAGGCCACCACCTTCTCAACAACCTTCCCAACAAATGGGAGGTTGGAGACTGGACGGTAGTTGTTAAGGACAGCTGGATCCAAAGATGGCTTCTTCAGGAGGGGTCTCACCACCGCCGCTTTAAGTGCGGAGGGGAAGTGCCCCTCCCGAAGGTAGGCGGTAACAACCGCCTGGATCCAGCCTCGTGTCACCTCACTGCTGTTAGCAACCAGCCATGAGGGACACGGGTCCAGTACACAGGTGGAGGCACTCACAGCTCTCATGGCCTTGTCCACATCCCCGGGGGCAACATCCTGAAACTCAACCCAGAGGTTGAGGGGTCAAAACCACTGGTAAACTTTAGGACATGCTGTGTGGTAGGCAAGGATCTCTATTCTGCTATCTCCGAGCTATAGCAGCTTGTCTGATTTGTGCCAGAAATAATCCAAAAGGAGCCAGGCACCCACCCCTATGGGTCCAACTTAACGGCAACTACCCAGGGACAATTTGAGAAACAGACTTGACTGAATTCCCTAGAAAGGGAGGTTTTAAGTCTCTCTCTCCCTTCACAGGATGGCCTGAGGCTTTTGCTTGCAGGGCTAATAAAGATCATGAAGTAGTAAACGTCCTACTGGAAGAAATTATTCGGAGGTTTGGGCTGTCAAATAGTACATCATTGGATTGGGACCCAAATTTCACAGCTAAGTTTGTGGGAACAGTTAAACATCACTGGGAAGCTTGTTTTCCCTCAATCGGCCATAAGAGGGAGCCCACTCTTAGCTCGCTCTCTGTTCCTTAGATGCTGGGCTGATCTGAACTGAGTGAGCTATTGTAAGTTCTGCAGCTGTTAGCAAACTTTGAGTTCTGAACTGATTATATGATACTGGACTATGTTATTTGGATTATCTCTTAACTGAAAGACGTTGATGACCGACTGACTTATCCGTGGGTGACTTGGACTGTTTGATGGACTCTGATACCAATATTTCCACGAAAGTAGAAGCCTATTTAAACTGCAGCGTTTTTGTATGCTGGTTTGTGTGTTCTCCAACACAACTCTCACAACACTTCTCTGAACGTACTTGCTCTCCCGACGGGGAGCTTACCTAACACTGGCCTTGTACCAAAAGCACAAGACCCCTCGCTGGGGTGATGAATTTCCTTTCCCGATATCTGCAGGACTAGATCACCCAGGGCATCCGTTTCAGCCTGCAGACTGGACGCTTGTAAAGACACGGGGACCAACAACCTCCTTGGATCAGCAGTGGAAGGGACCCTTTCAAGGGCTTCAGACCACCCATACAGCCCTAAAAGTGGAAGGCCGGGCATCTTGGATTGATCACTTCCAGAGTGAAGAAATACCCACGATCTGCCCGTCCGGATTCCTGGACTGCGCAGCCTGTGACTTTCTCAGTAGCAGAACTGGGACTGAAGTTATTGTTCTGGAACCAAAAGCCTCCGGAACAATAGTTGTGTGAGAGGAGAACTGCCATCTCCCGTAGGTGTTTTCTCAATTAGAACATTTCCCCAAAAGGTGTTTGTAGCTACCCACACAAGGAGTTACCCAATTATTAACACTAGCTGATTGGTGCGTCTGTGTGCATGAAGCCTAAGATATTAAGACAAATAAACTTAACAACCTTTGGGATGAGACCACATGATTTTGTTATGTATCTGTGCTCTTCCCATATAGGTGGGTACCAGTGGTGGGTTTCAAAAATTGTTCGAACCTACTCTGTGGGGGTGGCCTCCTTTGTGGGAGTGGCTTGCCGCCCATGTGACCGGATGGGAGTGGCTTGCCACCCATGTGATCAGATATGAAATTATGAATTAGTACTTAGGTCGGTCCAAGTAGCTATTCAGAAACTCTGGCATTAAAGCATGCAGGTCTTAAAGCTGTCAAGTTACAAGATCCTTGCACCCCTAACCCTTCAGCAGTGATGGGTTTCAAAAAAATTTGGAAGCTCTTCTGTAGGTGTGGCCTGCTTTCTGGATCCACTGGTGGAACTTTTTCTAACCGGTCCGGTAGATTTGAAAACCGGTTCTACCGAATAGGTGCGAACTGGTAGGAACCCACCTCTGGTGGGTACCTATGTTATGCCCACTTTACCTGAAAGGAAGATTGGAAACCACAGGAATTTTGAACAACTCAGAAAGTACCTGAACCCCTTTCTTTGCTCCGTGGGCTCTGGTCCCTCAATAATGCTTTGTATCACATACAAGCGGTGGAGGAAATCCTAGCCAAGGAGACTGGGGAGTTTTTTTTATTGCTGCAGCAAAAGAACAAGAAGCCATTTGGACAATGACAGTTCAGAATGGAATAGCTCTAGATATGATATTGGCATCCTAAGGAGATGTGTGTGCACTACTTGGACAACAATGCTGTGTGCAGATTCTGGAGAAATCCTGGAATTCCACAGCTGAACTACACACATCACAGAGAGAGATGCAACCCCCCCCTCCCCCATGGACGAATGGAAAGAGAAGTGGCATTGACTGACAGGAGGGTTGCCTGATTTCACTGGTTAAGTACCTAATAATGACCCTGGGAGGCAAAGTCATTGTTCTCTTAATCACCTGTTGTGCATTACAATGCCTTCTGCTTTGCCTCCCCACCTGTCAGTAAACTACCAGGTCTCCCAGTACAGGGATATTGCTGTTGGGTGAACCTTGGAAAAGGAGATCATTTTCAGATTCAAAGGGATTGATGGGCTGGGGGCTAAAGCAAGGTCATAGCACACACTTGAAAGTAAAGCAGGAAGACTGTAATTGGGGTCTGGGGCTCTGTCTGTCTCACAAGAACAAAGAATGCTTTTCAAAAGGAAATATGCATGTGTAAAGCTTGCAGCAATTATGGGTAGCTAGAAAGTTGATAAAAGTAAGGAGAATTAGACAACTTGCAGAGCTCAGCTAAAAGTTAGGAATAGAGATGGCCTGCAGCCAATGAAAGGCCTGTTAGAGAACTCCTGGGGCCTTCGTTAGCCAAGGCTTAGGAATGGCACAGCTAGAGACCAATAGAACAAATGGTGGAATTATTGCTAAAGTGTTTTTTAAAGGATATTTCTTATTATTTCACCTTGTCCCGCCTTCTCCTTGAGTGAAAATGTATAAAGCTTTCTTAATCCTTTGTTCTTGGCCTTTTGACCAGGAACCTTTTTCCTTGGAGTCCTCCAATAAAAAGCAATCAGAAAACCTGCCCCTCCTGTCTGGGTCCATCATTGGCTTCCACACCAGGCTCAGACCCCAATTGGGGAGAAGACAAGCGTGTCTTTAAACAGCAACTACGTGGATACATTTTCTTCCTGGATATCTGAATTTGTAATTCATGCCCAAAAGGAGACCGTCTCCAGTTAAAGAGGAGCTAAGGAGGAGAATCTCCTGCTAGTGAATTTCCTCATAGAAATCAATATCTCATTGTTGGGGAAAAAAAGAAACAGGAAATCATTCAGGGCTGATATTCTCCAAGTTGGATTCTTTCTGGGTCTTCAGCTGCTGGAGCCCTCAACATTTGGAAGATGGGCAAAAGAGGGTCATGTCCCTGGGGATTCAGCATCATGAAGCCACGCAGGATTTTCATATCTTACTCTCCAAACTCAGGCACTAAGTTTGGTGTGGAGCTGAAAAGAACTTGATTGCCTGAATTGGGGAGAGTTTGAGAGAAGCAAAGGGGAGCCCAACTGCCAATGACTCTGGGTGGCTTACAAAAGAGGACAATAAAACGGGGAAGAAGATGGGCAAAACACTGTATGAAAATCCAAAGCTCCCAATGGCTCAACGAAGAGCCAACCCAGGGGTGGAGGGCTATGTCTCAGGGCACAGTGGCACAGGCAGCAGCCGCACAAGGAGTCCCCTCCAAAGAGGGAGAGGGTGTAGGAGGAAAAACACACACACACACTAACACACACGGTTTCCAAGGGCTCAAAAAGGTTGAAAACTGCAACCAGGAAGGGGGCAGTATTGGAGGGGATTTCCCCCCACTGCTGCAGTCTTTGGAAAGGAGGAGCAGGTGGATGTGGGGAGGGAGGGGCTGGTAAGGCAGCTAAAGTGGGGAGGGGCTGGCTGACTACCGTGCTTACTATCTCTGGGGTGCATAGGGCACTGCACACCAAGACAACTACACACAAGAACAGGTTTCCCCCACCTGCCATCACTCTGCTCAACCACGAATTCCCACAACACCTCCTAAGACTGCATTACTATCTTCTTCTTACTCTTCTCGGTAACTGTCTCTCCCCACTTATGACTATGTTGCTTGTATCTTGACAATTTAGATGGTTCTGTTTCTTTCTTAGTATGATTTGATTGCTTATAAGTAACTTACGACTATCACCAAGTGTTGTATGTTGATGGATGCCTTTTATTTTACTTCAGGTACACTGTGAGAGGTGATGCACCAAAGACAAATTCCTTGTGTGTCCAATCACACTTGGCCAATAAAGAATTCCCTTCTGCTCTGTCCTATTAACGGAGAACATTTCTTGGATGAGAAGTGAAGGGAAAGAAAATCCAGTTGCCTCCTGAAAAAGCACCTTTGGGATGAGATCTGCTGCTTGAGCAGGTGGTTGGGCTAGAAGACCTCTAAGGTCCCTTGCAGCTGGCTTGTTCTTATTGTGTCAGCTCAGAAGGGAACTTCCTCCATCGGTCTAAGCCTCACTGGGCTCCAGCATCAGATTAGCTCAGGTCTTCAGTGCAAAACAAGGAGAGCATTAAAAGGGCGGAAAACTCCGTGGCCCCTTCAGCTTTCGCTAGCCTGGCTGCACCCCCAGACCTCCCAACCCACCTTGCCTAGGGGAGGACCCCGGAGGGAGGAAACGGCTGCAGTCCCAGGAGGGACCCTCGGCCTCCCCCTACCTGAATGCTGGGATTCGGCGGAGGTTTTTCTCCTGAATGGATCCTTTGATGTTTATAAAGGTTGCTCCTCACACTGAAGCTCTTTCCACACTCCAGACATTTATGAGGTTTTTCTCCTGTGTGGATCCTCTGATGTTTATAAAGGCTGCCCCTCCAACTGAAGCTCTTTCCACACTCCAGACATTTATGAGGTTTTTCTCCTGTGTGGATCCTCTGATGTCTATAAAGGGTTCTACTCTCACTGAAATTCATTCCACACTCCAGACATTTATGAGGATTTTCTCCTGTGTGGATCCTTTGATGTGCATAAAGGCTGCTACTCTCACTGAAGCTCTTTCCACACTCCAAACAATTATGAGGTTTTTCTCCTAAATGGATCCTTTGATGTCTATAAAGGTGGCTCCTCTCAGTGAAGCTCTTTCCACACTCCAAACAATTATGAGGTTTTTCTCCTAAATGGATCCTTTGATGTCTATAAAGGTGGCTCCTCTCAGTGAAGCTCTTTCCACACTCCAGACATTTATGAGGTTTTTCTCCTGTGTGGATCCTCTGATGTGCATAAAGGCTGCTCCTCTCAGTGAAGCTCTTTCCACACTCCAGACATTTATGAGGTTTTTCTCCTGTGTGGATCCTCTGATGTGCATAAAGGCTGCTCCTCTCAGTGAAGCTCTTTCCACACTCCAGACATTTATGAGGTTTTTCTCCTGTGTGGATCCTTTGATGTGCATTAAGGTTGCCCCTCTGACTGAAGCTCTTTCCACACTCCAGACATTTATGAGGTTTTTCTCCTGTGTGGATCCTTTGATGTCTATAAAGGTCGCTCCTCTGACTGAAGCTCTTTCCACACTCCAGACATTTATGAGGTTTTTCTCCTGTGTGGATCCTTTGATGTGCATAAAGGCTGCCCCTCCGACTGAAGCTCTTTCCACACTCCAGACATTTATGAGGTTTTTCTCCTGTGTGGATCCTCTGATGTCTATAAAGGGTTCTACTCTCACTGAAATTCATTCCACACTTCAGACATTTATGAGGTTTTTCTCCTGAATGCATCCTTTGATGTGCATAAAGGCTGCCCCTCCGACTGAAGCTCTTTCCACACTCCAGACATTTATGAGGTTTTTCTCCTGTGTGGATCTTTTGATGTGTATAAAGGTTGCTCCACTGACTGAAGCTCTTTCCACACTCCAGACATTTATGAGGTTTTTCTCCTGTGTGGATCTTTTGATGTGTATAAAGGTGGCTCCTCTGACTGAAGCTCTTTCCACACTCCAGACATTTATGAGGTTTTTCTCCTGCGTGGATCTTTTGATGTTTATAAAGGTTGCTCCTCTGACTGAAGCTCTTTCCACACTCCAGACATTTATGAGGTTTTTCTCCTGTGTGGATCCTTTGATGTCTATAAAGGCTGCTCCTCTCAGTGAAGCTCTTTCCACACTCCAGACATTTATGAGGTTTTTCTCCTGTGTGGATCTTTTGGTCTGTATAAAGGCTGCCCCTCCGACTGAAGCTCTTTCCACACTCCAGACATTTATGAGGTTTTTCTCCTGAATGGATCCTTTGATGTCTATAAAGGCTGCTCCTCTCAGTGAAGCTCTTTCCACACTCCAGACATTTATGAGGTTTTTCTCCTGAATGGACCTTTAGATGCTTTCGAAGATACTGATTTCTCTTGAAGAATTTTTCACATTCCGGGCACTGATATCTCTCTTCTTCCTCCTGGATCCTTTGGGGATTCCGGGGTCTTCCGAAGGACCCTCCTCCCTCCAGGCCCGTCTCGGCGTCTCCCCCCGTTTCCTCCTCCCCGCATCGCCCTCCAGGCAGCCACCTTTCCCGGGCTCCCCCTGGGCTCATCCCTCCTGCAGCTCCGGAGCCCCCCGGCCTTTCCCCGCCGTCTCCCGGGGCTGCTCCGCGGGGCCCACTCTCCTCCTCCTCCTCCTCTCGGGCGGCGCTTCCTTCCTTCCCTCCCCCGCCGGGCTCCTCCGTCCTCCTGCAGGGGAGAAAGAGAGGCGGGTCACGGCGGCGTCCCCCTCACCGCAGGCGAAGCCCAGGCCGAGGCCTCCCCTCCCGAGGACCCGAAGGAAAACCTCCCAGGCTGCCCCTCCGTCCTAGCAGCCTCTACTTACTTCCGGTTTCTCTGCCTCCGAAGCGAACCGCTCCTTCCATCAGCTCTCTGGTTCCGAAAGTGAAGGCGCTCCATTTCCCAGCCCCTCCTTCCTGCGTAGCCCCGCCTCCTCCTCTCCAGGCACCACCTCCTTGTCGTTCCCCTGAAGGAGAGAAAGGGACCCGCTAGAACCAGGGACGTGCAGTCACTAGAGGCAGGGGAGGCGGGGCCTCACCAGTCTCCTGAGGGAAAGGAAGAATTTTAAATAATTTTTTTTAAATAATTAAAGCCAGGGTGGTTGCTACCAGATTCGAAGTCACAGTGGCTTGGTGTCTGCTCTCAGTGTTAACTATGGGAGGAGGCCAGAGAACTCGGGGCCTCTTTTGCTTAAGGAATTTTTCGCCTTTTAAAAGTTAAGGCGGAGTTAACAAGCGAACACTTTCAGATGCAAAAGAGGCACTGATTCTCCCGCCTCCTGATCGGGGAGCAGCGAATCATGCCTTAAGAGCACGCTTACGTTGGGCGGACAAGAGGAGAGTTGAGAGAGTTTCCACAGCTGGAAAAGGTGGATCGGATGGAGGGAGAGGGGGGTTCAAATTTATTGTAATTTAATTTGTAATTTGTAATTTAATAAAAAATTTAATTTTTATTGTGAGGTTTGTTTGTGTTTTTTCTTTCTTTCTTCACAGCGGTGTGGTCGGAGGAGGCAGGGGGGCGAGGCGGCAAAGCACGGAAGCGGCAGGGACGTTCTCGCCGCTGTGTTTCAACAGGCCAGGCGTCTCGCATTTATGTCTGCCATAAATGCGAGACACCTGGCCTGTTGGACACAGTGGTGGTGGGGGGAGGAATTGGCTGGGTGGGCTGGCTGGCTGGGGAGAGGAGACCCCTTTAAAGCCCAGCATCGAGCGGGGAGGAGGAGGAGAAGAGCGGTGAGTCCAGGCAGGGAGCAGGTCGGGCGAGGGGTAGGTGGGCTGGCTGCAGGCCAGGGCAGCAGGATTGTTCATCGGAGGAGGCGGGGGGCAAGGTGGTGGAGCGCGACAGCGGCAAGAAGCAACACCCCTGCCACTGTGTCCGATAGGCGCCTCGCGTTGATGTCCGCCATAAACGCAAGACGCCTATCGGACACAGTGCCGGGGACTTTGCTCAAGCAGGAGATCCTTACAGAATAACAGAGGTGGAAGGGACCTTGGAGGTCTTCTAGTCCAGCCCCTTTGCTCAAGCAGGAGATCCTTACAGAATAACAGAGGTGGATCTTCCAACTTCACTCTGATTCCAATACCACTCCAGAAATGGTTAAGGGCCAGTGGTGGGTTCCGGATCTGGCATTGTCCACATGGACGCGCGCATGCATCGTACCTGCCTGCGATGCCCCCACAGGCCTCCACGCCGCTCCAGCTGCTTGGCGGAGCATCGCACAGGTGCTGTATGTGCCATGCGTGTGCATGGAAGTGCCGAAGGCTTAAAGCACCAGTAAGGAGCTCGGGCAGGTGGGTGGGCCCTCCGGAGCACCATCCCGGAACGGTACCCGGTGCTCCAGGCAGGCTCCGGTACGCCCGTACCAGGCCGTATCATCTGCAACCACCCCTGGTAAGGGGGCTCATGAAAGCCCCAGACGCTGCATTCAAAAAGGTGGTCAGAAGAGGGTCCATTACACACACTCGGATTTCAACCTAACAATTTGGTAATTTAGTGCGTTAGCATTTCTGCATCCAATCCCAAAGTAGTTTTACAATTATTTCAATTGCTTTTCAGCATTTAGATATTTTTGTGCTTCACTTTTGTCTTTGTGGTATTTGGCAGTTTGAGATATTTTATTTCCTTCCGCTACTGTTCAAAAAACTGTTTCTGCATTTTCACTTTACACAAAAATTGTATTAAAAAAAAAACCCTCACTGGCCCTAACCAAGATACTGCTGTTAAAAATTGTCTACCTTTACAAATGCATTTGATGATTAAAATATTAGCATATTTTAAATCAATATATTTCTTGGTGATTATAAAATTATTTCTGTATTCTCCAAACTTTGGGTTTTTTGCTTTTAAAAAAATCTGTTTCCTGTTTTTAACTTTTTCAGTTCCTCTCATTTTTTAAAAATGTTTTGTGGTTATTTGAGTAAATGAAATGAAATGGGACTTTGAAATGTTTATTTACTGCTCTGGACCTGCAGTATGTTTGGGTATGAAATTGAATTTTTAGTCCTCTTAATTTAAGTAGCATATTCCCACAAAAAATAAATAATGGCGTTGTCTATATGTTTCTTATATTTTGTAAAGAAAAAATGCAGAAAATGTTTTCTATTTCTTGTGCTAGAATTTATTTCAAACTTATCTCCCTTTTTCTTGAGGTTCTCCAACTCAGCTTTTTGGGTGGAGATAAAGTTCCACCACAGTTTTAAATCTTTTAATCTGAAAATTATGATGAATCCAAAAAACAAAACATTCATTTCAGTCCTGGTTTGAATCTGCTAGAAACACAGTAAAAACAACTTACCAGCTCTTAAGAAAAGCACTGAGAAGCAGAGTCGGAGAACAATCTTGTGACACATTTCAAAGAAACTTTGTCCAACTTTTTCAAAATGTATCTCGTTGTCCGCAGTTATCACTGTAAACAGGCTTCCCCTTTTGTGGGAGGGGAATTGAAACTTCAAGTCAAGAAATCCGTTAACCACATTTTATTTAGTGATATATTCAATGTATGTAGCTGCCATTAATATTGGAACATCAACAACCCCCCAATAAGCCCCCAAAATAAAATAACAATAAAATCATTGAAACTATTTTGTTAAAAAATATACAATAGAAAAATGGAAGGAAAAAGATAGCAAAATTCAGAATGGGGCATCTTCCCACCAGGCAGCGCTTGTAGGTCTTGTATAAGGTGACCAGATTTTCAGATTGGTAAAGAGGGGACACCATGGACAAGAGGCGGGGAGGGGGGGCTTGACTAAAAATTGTATATGGAGCAACAGAAATTTTCATACAACACAAAAATAGTATTGTAATATGCATCCTCTTTTTCTTACTCATTGTGTTAATAATCTAAAAAATAAAATTATACGATTTTAAAAGATATAAAATTCAACGAGGGTGAAACACACTAAATCTGGCAAAGCTGCCTTGCACCAACCTGGCCTGCCCATAGAATAGCAGCCACTTTGAGACACATAAAGCTGGTCTGAACATATTGCATTTCTTGTAGTAAATATATTTTATAAACAATTAAAAAATAAAGTTCCCCCCAAAATAATTTTAAAAGATATTCTATAAATAAAAGAAATCCTTGAGTGGAAGTGGAGCTGCAGCCGGTGCAGCCGGAGCGTGTTTGCAGTAATGCCGTCCGGTTGTATTTTATTTTATCAATTTTTAGTACTCCTACCCGATTCTTTTTTATCTAATTAACATTTTTTGATGGAGATAACAGTGCAGAACATAATACAAACAAAAACTTTTGTTGCTGCTGAAGAATTAAATAAGCATGGGAAAAAGAAAGAAACGCCATGGCACCAGCCCAGGATCTCTTCCTTCAGTGAAGACAGCAAAACAGCCAAGAATTGAGGAGCTCTTTGTTGGCAAGAGATCTGTAAGTAAAACTAACCCTCCCAGCCCCAACAATCTGGAGAGATTGGAACAGGACTGGCAAAAAGATATGGCAAATCAGCATTTACTAGACTTCTCCAATCGGGTGGAGGGGGAACAAAATGTCTGCCAGATTTTATCACAAACAACTAGCCCAACAACTTCCTTTATTGAGTCTAAGTTAATTCAGAGTATGGAAAGTTTACCCTGGGAAAATTCAACCGAGTTTATGGCAATGCCTTCTCACAGCGCAAACGGTGGTCTCAATATTTGAACAATTAATTGCCATCCAACATGATGTAGAGTCACTGAAAAAAGATTTAGCTGTTTTTCTTCAAATGCAATATCGGGCCCCAAGAACTCCCACTAAAGCTCAGGCAGAAGATTTGATTAACTCCCACTCGCAGGATAAGGAAAAGGCAATAGAACAAAGAGCCAGAAAAACAGTTAAAGAGACAGATAAAAGGAGACAGCCCTCTCAAAAAAACAATCCCCCCCCCAGACAAGGTATCGAGAGGAAAAGGTATCAAAAAAGAAGAAATCAGGAAAGCATCCCTCCCTCAATCACAACAATCACATCGCTCGCTACAAACACAAAGGATTGCTTTTAGAATCCATTTGAACGGACTTAATTATGGACGTTGGCATTCCAGAAGTGCGATATTAAATTCCCTAAGCCAGCTTCTTCACTGTCACAGGGCATGATTGATCTCCGTGCTGTGGAGTGGTTACCTGAGGCCCCAAACTGGAAGCGGATCCTTCTGTCTTTCAAACAGTCCACCATTCCTCAGATGTTATTCAAGATGAAGGCATTTTTAGCCTCCTTCCAAATCTTTCCCATCAGAGTCTTTGGTGAGGAAAGGGTTAACCCTTTAATAACTAACATGCAAGCCTCCAAGGCGAATGACACCACCTCATTTTCAACCTTGGAAGAGAAAGAGAATGATAGTGGGAGTCAACCAGTCCTGCCCGGAGAAGAGATACTTAACAGCACAGAAGCTGGCCTCATTAACGCTTTTGGCGCTCTCCCAAGGAAAGAACAAGACAATATATTATTCAAGCTAGAAAAATTAAAGAAATCCTTATTGGTCACAATGGACACAGCAGAGCCACTTATAGACCTGGTTTCCCCAATAATTGAGCCTCTCACTTCCCCCCCCCCCAGAGGGCAAGAGATTGCATGAATTCAAGATCATAGAAAATAGAAGCCAAGACCCAAAGGGGGTATTAGAGGCCCCAGAAGAGATGGAGATGTTTTCATCCCTGTATGAAAATTCCACGACACCTTCATCACCGCCAGCTCCAAACCAAGATACTGAGAATCGACTCACGAAAGAGCCACCATTGCAAAAAATGAAAGATGACCTAATAACACCTTGCCCTACAACCAGAGAAGAGGCTTCGGAATGGCAAGCTGTGTTAGCTGGTGCTAAAGCCTCACCCCCTGAAGAAGTTCCTCAGGAGTCTACACATGACCTAGACGGGTCCTCCCTATTTTTAAAGAAGACCAATGCAGTGTGCGATGACACTTTAACCCATGGTAACAACCAGACAACTTCCCTGTGTATAAATCAAGTTTCCTGATGAGCTCCAAAAGTTGACCCACTCTCCCTTATAACCTGGAACATAGCAGGTTGGTCCGTCCCATCAAAAGACCTTTTTTGACTATATATCACAATTTGACATCCTCTTCTTGCAGGAAACCTGGACCTCCACAGAGATTCAGTTAGATGGCTATTGGGTCAACCATCGGCTGTTCCAAGCAAGGTTGGGGGGAGAGCTAAAGGGGGTATTGTGACGTTAGTTAATACATCCTTGCATTTTAAATGTGTACCACTGCCACCTTTCCAGCCATGGGTTGTAACTACATTACTCTTATTTAAACAGGTGGAGATTTTGCTATTCAATATCTATATTCCTCCACTTAATAAGAATAATGAGATTAACAAGATTTGGGACAGCATAGAAGATTTTATTCTTGGCTGTTCAGCCAAATTCCCCAAAGCTGCAATAATTATAGGGGGGGACTTAAACGCTAGGATGGGTCCAAATGATCAAGCATTATATAAGCAGTTTAAGATTTATTATGATGAAAATCTAACAGAGGAATCTTTGCATGCCAGACAATTTAAAGACCCTAAAGCTAATCGGGCAGGGTTATGTGTAAGACAAATGACTGAACCTTTGGATCTGTGTATCCTTAACGGGTCCCCATGGAGCGATTTTCCAGCAGAATATACTTACCGGGGAGCAGGAAGAAAATCCACAGTTGACTACTGGATAATATCTTATGACCTCCTGACGTTCTTACAGAAGATAGAGGTAGACTCGCGATTGGAAAGTGATCATAATACAATACTCCTTACTCTCACATTGCACCAGAATTCTCTAAGGGCAGGCACAGCCTACCTACCCAGGTTAGAAACTCAAAATACCCAGATAAGAATTAAATGGAATGAGAAAAATGCTAAGGAAGTTTCCAAATGGATGTTAGCCCCTGAAACCTTAGAGTTACGTACATCTCTATTAAGAAATAACTGTGGGGGATCTTACCTAGAGAGGTTTGAATCCTTAATTTTAAATTTGAATTCAGTTCTCAGTAACAGATCACTAGCTCACCCCAAAATGCTAGTTTCAAAAAGCAAAAAATGGTTTGATAGAGATTGCGTTCAACTAAAAAAGATATATAATGAGGAATACAAGAAAAGTAAAGGTGCCCCCTCCGAGGAGCACACTTACTACTTAACGCAGCTGAAAGCACAATATAAGAAGCTTCTAAAAGAAAAGAAAAGTGTGGTTCGGAGGGAGTCTTGACATAGATTAATTACTTCAGTCAGGACAAAAAAATACATCCCTTTTTGGTACATCACCAGGGGATTGGGGAAACCTCCCCTACCCCTAAGGTGACCAGATTTTCAGATTGGTAAAGAGGGACACCCTTGACCGGGGAGGAGGGGAAAGGGGGGGGGGGCTTGATTAAAAAATTTATAGGGAGCAACAAAAATTTTCATACAAGGCAAAAATAGTATAGTAATATTTTTTTATTTCAACATTACAATTTACAAATATAAATTGTAACTTGGCAAACATCAAAATTTTGATCAAGTGACCATGAGGATGCTGCAACGGTCGCTAAGTGTGAAAATGGTCGCTAAGTGTGAAAATGGTAATCAGACACTTTTTTCAATGCCATTGTAACTTTGATCACTAAATGAACTGTTTGAAAGTTAAGGCTAGCTTGCATTATAATGCCTTATGCTGGCTTACATTTTCAAGAGAGAGAAGCTAAACTCCTTGTTAGAATTGAAATAGAAACGAATAGAGTAGAGTAAAATAGAATAGAATCGTTTATTAGCCAAGTGTGATTGGACACACAAGGAATTTGTCTTTGGTGAATATGCTCTCAGTGTACATAAAGAAAAATAAAATAGTAAGATAGTGGGATCCTTGCCCATCAAGCTCAGAAACCAGCGATCCCACGATCTGTCCCACACCTCCTCTTTCCCTAAGAGGTGGTGGGGTGGGGAATCCTTGCCCATCAAGCTCAGAAAACAGCGATCCCATGATCTGTCCCACACCTCCTCTTTCCCTAAGAGGTGGTGGGGTGGGAAATCCTTGCCCATCAAGCTCAGAAAACAGCGATCCCACGATCTGTCCCACACCTCCTCTTTCCTCAAGAGGTGGTGGGGTGGGGGATCCTTGCCAACCAAGCTCAGAAAACAGCGATCCCACGATCTGTCCCACACCTCCTCTTTTTCCCTCTCTTCCCGGGCGGCACAGACTGAAACAGAAGCCGCGGCAGGAGAGCAGCACAGGAGGTGAAATGAACTCCGCAAAGGGGGAGAAGGAGGAGCGGAGGGCTGTCTCCTCCCCCCAGCACCTCCCGATTCCCACCCGTACCAATTCATAACATGATTACTCACCAGTGAGTAAGCGCAGCTGCAACCCCAAAAGATGAAATGAAATGGAGACTCGCGCAGGCGTGCTCAGCTAACGGAGTCCAGCCAATCAGTGAGCTGGTTGGGATGGAAAATTTTCAGCACGTGGCGTGCTGAAAATTTCCCATCCCAGCCAGCTCACTGATTGGCTGGAGTCCAGGCCAATCCAATCAGTGAGCGGCAGGCTGGGCTGGCTTAAATTTGTAGGATAGAACGGAACGATGAGCCAGCCCAGCGAGCTAGCAGCTGATGGGGGGGAGCGAGGGAGCTGCGAGCGCCAAAAAAGCGTGTTTTTTAAGGAACCGTGCGGGACGCGGGAAAATTCATGAAAAAGCGTGGCTGTCCCGCCAAATGCGGGACGTCTGGTCACCCTACCTACCCCCCAACAAATCAGGTTCCGATTCATGCCTGGGAAGAGTATTTTAGGGAGCTTTATACAGATCCTGACTATGTAACCAAGGAGAGCCAAGCTAGTTTGGACCAAACTCATTACTGGCCCCCCGTTACACCAGAAGAGATATCCCGGTTGATTGGAGCCCTAAAGGCTAATAAGGCACTCAGGGCTGATAATGTCCTGCCAGAAATAATCAAAAAGAACGCCAGTTGGTGGGCTCCACTTTTAGCACCACTGTTTACATTTATAGACAATACAGGCCATATGCCAAGAGATTGGGGAGTAGCAATTATCATACCAATTTATAAAAAAGGGAATAGAAATGACCCAGGCAATTATAGACCCATTAGTCTTCTGAGCGTTATTAGTAAACTGTATGCCAAACACCTAAACTATAAACTCCAGGATTTGCTAATATCAGCGGGGATAATCGAACAAGCCGGTTTCAGAGAAGGAAGATCTATGGTGGATCATATCTTAGTACTCCACCATTTAGTACAAAAATACACACATAAAAAAAAAATCCTCTCTTTTTGTGGCCTTCTTGGATTTTAAACAGGCCTTCGATTCAATATCCAGGATCACCCTCTGGGAGAAGGTAAAATGCACCACGATCGATAAATGCCTCCTCTTCCTCATACAAAAATTGTATGCCAATTCCACCCTGAAAGTGAGGTGCAATCCCCAAGGAAGTCTAACTGGCTCAGTAAGAGTACAAAAAGGGGTACGGCAGGGTTGCATCCTGTCCCCCTCCCTCTTCAACTTCTATATTAATCCCCTGATTGACCTTTTACAGAACCCAGTTTTCCATCCTCCTAACCTAGCACAACGCAAAGTGCCAATTCTCTTATATGCTGATGACGCCGCTATCATTTCACAAACCCCCATAGGACTGAAGAGAGAATTAGGGCAACACTCGGCTATTGCAGGCAAAACAATCTGGTCCTTAACTTCGATAAATCAAAAATTTTAGTTTTTGCTAAAAGACCACGCCAATATTCCTGGCAAATAGAAGGATATAGTTTGGAACAGGTTAAAACATGTAGATACCTTGGTGTGGTTTTCCACTCGCTAGGGACATGGAAGGCACTGTTCCCTCTAAGGTGCGCAGCTGCGCGGCCATGCACATGGCAAGAAAACCCCGCGCAGCAGTTTCTAACTGCCGCGCAGAGATTTCTTTCAAAGCAAACGTGGGGATGTCCTTTGCAGTTGGCTAGAACTGGCCGCCCGCAAAGGACCTCCCCAGACTTGTTTTGATGAGCACGGAGCGACTGATGGTAGTTTGCCCCCGCCGCAGCTGCTCAAACTATCATCAGTCGCCCCGTGTTTAGCAAAGCAAGCCCGGGGAGGTCCTTTGTGGGTGGCCAATCCTAGCCCGGCGCTGCGCCTGAAATGAATCCCCAAAGCCCGCGCCGCCACCAGAATATCTGCTGCCGCCGCCTCCTCCTCCAACAGTACTGCTGGATTTGCCTCCCGATGCTGCAATTGAGGTGAAGCTGCCAAAGTTCCCACCGGCACCCCCGCCCGTGGCAGTGGTGCCTCCCCCTCCACGCGGAGCACCCGAGCTGGGCCCCGCGTTATCCCTCCCACTTCCTCCTCCACCATGCTTTTGAAGAGCCATGAGGCCACGGGAGCCAGTAGAAAGGCGACGGAGGGGACAGGAGCAGGGAAAAAAGGCCTCATGGCTTCTCAAAAGCACGGAGGAGGAGGAGGTGGCAGGGGTAATGCGAAGCCCAGCTGAGTTGCTCCGAGCGGAGGGGGAGGCACCACCGCCGCTGCCATGGGCGGGGGCGCCAGCGGGAGCTTTGCCGGCTTCACCTCAGCAGCAGCGCTGGGCAGCAAATGTGTTGGTTCACCCTCTGACTCCTGCCGAAATATCCCCTGCCTATCACCACCTGAACATTGTAACTCACCCTGAGCTCCCAGAACTTTCATCCTTTCCCCAATACTGGTCTTCTTGCTTCCTTAGCTGGGGATCCATCCATCCAGCCACACATATCCAACATCCTACAACCAACAAAGCATTTGCTCTCAGCACCTCTGAAATCCTAAGCCCTCATCCAAAAGTGTCACTCTCCCCAGCCTCTATAAATAGTCTTAAGCTAGAAGTTCAAGATGTAATTTATTTATTAAACAAATATCCCACTTTTCTATTTATAAATCACTCAAGTGACTGATAGCAATTGAAAATAAAAGTAAAATAAAAAATAATAAAATTAAAATCAAAATTAACTGAACTGCATAAAGCTTATTTAAAGATATTGATTTTCACTATTTTCCTTAATGTTTTTTGCAGGATTTTTCATAACCACACAGAACAAGGCCCTCTATTCAGTAATAGAGAGCTGACCTTCTGAAAATAAAGTGATCTTCAAGTGAATCCGCTTATTAAAATAACCAGGGGATGAGCCCTAAAAGAGTGAGGACCTAAACATTTTAGGTCATATTTATGCAGAAATATTTTAAATTCAGATGGGTTCACAATTTTTAAGCACCCCTGTATTTCTAAGCTTGAGAGTACATGAAGAATAACACAGATTATAAAATGCACCAGTCTGTTGTCAATTTCCTGAGCTCTTCTTAATCGTATAAGGGCTCTCTTGCCAAGCTGTTGGGATAGAAGCCTGCCAAGATTCCTGAAGATAATGTTCTGAAGCAATTCAGGCATTTGCTTGCTACATGGCCTGCAATTCCACAGGTGGGCAGTGGGCACTTAGCAACTGGTATTTTAGCAGTGCAAGTCTTGGCTATGTATACCAGGGCTTTACAGTAGCAATACAAACCAAAGTTTGTATTGCTGTTTGTTTCTGCTGTGGGCAGCGGTTTCTATTTGAATGGTTTCTCTGGTGTTCAAGTCTAAGGAGGCTAGAGAGAAGAGAACTATAAAAGCTCTTTTCTCTTATTCTTTCCTCTGTCTCTCAACTCCTCTAATTGCCCATCAACTACAACACAACATTGGAACAATTTCTCCAAATCCTCTCATATGCCAATAACTCATTTCTCAATTTGTCAGCAAGTCTCTTCCAAAACTGGTCAAAGCAAGTTTATTCCATTCCATATCCCTGACAGTGTCTGGAAATCCAATATATAAATACCAACTCTGCAATGACCTTTCTTTAGTTTGTGAATTTCCCAAATCACTGTTGTTGTTCTTTCCAGTTCATCACAAATCTTTGCATGAAATATGGGTAATAATTCAGCAATTGATTTTTGCCTTCAATAAGGAGCATATCCCTTTCAGTAGCCTCTTCTTTCAGTGGACTTAGAACAAAGGCAAACCCGGAGTGATCTGTAGATAATTCCGCTAGTCCCAATAAGAGGGACAGAATCACTTGGATTAGGGTGGCTCCTTGGCTAACAATTGGTGGAATTTATTTAACACCAGCAACAAAGATAAGTTAAAACCATTACAGTCCCCCAGTCACATGATCAAAGTTCAGATTGGCAGCCTGCCTGCACTTATGGCCAAAGGAGTGTTTTAACTCCCATCACCGGCCTATCTGCTGTTGGAGGAGGAGGAGGCAGCAGTTATTCTAGTGGAGGCAGGGGCTCGGCGGCGGCAGAGGTGGAGGCGGCGGCAGGGGTAACCCAGAGCCCAGCTGAGGTGCTCCGAGCGGAGGGGGAGGCACCACCACCGCTGCCATGGGCGGGGCGCCAGCAGGAGCTTTGCCGGCTTCACCGGCAAAGAAGGAGAAGAAGCAAGAGGACTGGCGGCTTTGAAATGCAAACTCCTGGCCTGCCAGCCGCGGATTTGATTCAGCGTAAGCGGGGGCTGAACACATGCTGCGCCGACTTTGCGCAGTGAGGCGGAATAATTCAACCCCCCCCCCAAAGAACGTGTGTGTGTGTGTGTGTGTGAGAGAGAGAGAGAGAGAATTGGATCAAAATTGGTGGCCAAAGTGGAGGGAAGGAAGGAAGGGAGGAAGGAAGCCCTGCCCCCTGTGAAAAAAACTGAAGATGGAGCAGTGAATGAATAAACCATAAAAGCAACAAACAGTTAATGCGTAAGTAAGCTGAGGAGCAAGTTCTCAACTAAGGAAGCAATATAAGAAAGAAATATCAAAAGCTCAATATGCCAAAACACTTATTTTAGTCTTCATTTAATTACTTGTATTGTAGTCTGATGTAACATCTTTTTAAAGTTAACAAAAACTTAGTTATAGGCCACCTGCTTGCCCATCTCTCTCTGATCTATCAGAAACCAGACGACAGGACCTACACTTGTTCAGCTTAAAATTTGGTGGACTATCTATAGCCATCTATCAAGCTGTCTGAAGGAGAGGCCCTTCAGATAGCACGATCCCAAGCTGTTTATATATGCTAAAGCCTAATGCTAGCAGTGTATCTTAAACTGGACTTGGAAGTTGGAAACAAATGTGGCGTTAGTACAAATGATGCAAAATAGATTTCATAGAAGGGGAATCTTAAGGTGGGGGGGATCTTAAGGGTACCTTGAATAAACATAACTTTGAGTTTCAAATAATACTGATTTTGTTGTTGTCTTAGGTGACATCTGTGAAAAAAATTCAGGTGCTCAGGCATGAAAATATGCCGCTCAAACACTATACTTTTCCGCTCACACTGAAAAAAAATTAGAGGGAACATTGATGGAAGGCTAAGGTGACCAGACGTCCCGCTTTTGGCGGGACACACCC
Source organism: Thamnophis elegans (assembly GCF_009769535.1). Taxonomy (NCBI): domain Eukaryota; kingdom Metazoa; phylum Chordata; class Lepidosauria; order Squamata; family Natricidae; genus Thamnophis; species Thamnophis elegans. The sequence continues at coordinate 17,067,516 of NC_045557.1, read as the reverse complement.
GCTTTCCAATGCATTTTCCCGCGTCCCGCCCGCCTTTTTAAAAGGCACGCTTTTTTTGGTGCTCGCAGCTCCCGCCCATCAGCTGCTAGCTTGCTGGGCTGGCTCATCATTCTGTTCTCTATCCTACCAGATGAGCCAGCCCAGCAAGCTAGCAGCTGATGGGCGGGAGCTGCGAGCGCCAAAAAAAGCGTGCTTTTAGCCTTTTACCTACTACCTACAAATTTAAGCCAGCCCAGCCTGCCGCTCACTGATTGGATTGGCCTGGACTCCAGCCAATCAGTGAGCTGGCTGGGATGGGAAATTTTCAGCACGCTTGCGCGAGTTTCCATTTCCTTTCGACAAAAGACGAAAGAGGTTGCAGCTGCGCTGACTGGTGAGTAATCTAATTCTAATCGAATTTTCCGCTCGCCGCGGCAGGAGGAGAGGGTGGGGGCAGCTGCAGCCGCCCGCAGCAGAGAAGTTCCACGCGGTTCAGGGGCTCCCGCCGCCCGGCAGAAGCCCCTGAACCGCGTGCGGGCGGCTGCCCCCTCCTCCTCCCTGTCCTCCTGCGGCCGCGAGGAGTAGTCCGTTCGTGCAGAAATTGCCCGCCCCGGCTGAGTGAATTGGGATCGCCTGCGGCCGTGAGGGGTCCTCGCGGCCGCAGGCGATCCCAATTGAATTCACTCAGCCGGGGCGGGCTATTTCTGCACGAACGGACTATTCCTCGTGGCCGCAGGCAATCCCAATTCACTCAGCCGGGGCGGGCAATTCGTGCAGAAATTGCCCGCCCTGGCTGAGTGAATTGGGATCGCCTGCGGCCGCGAGGAATACTCTGTTCGTGCAGGACTCCTCGCGGCCGCAGGCGATCCCAATTGAATTCACTCTGTGCGGGCGGCTCGGCTGCCCCCTCCTCCTCCCTCTCCTGCGGCCGCGAGGAGTAATCCGTTTGTGTAGGAGTCCTCGCGGCCGCAGGCGATCCCAATTGAATTCACTCTGTGCGGGCGGCTCGGCTGCCCCCTCCTCCTCCCTCTCCTGCGGCCGCGAGGAGTAATCTGTTTGTGTAGGAGTCCTCGCGGCCGCAGGCGATCCCAATTGAATTCACTCTGTGCGGGCGGCTCGGCTGCTCCCTCCTCCTCCCTCTCCTGCGGCCGCGAGGAGTAGTCCGTTTGTGTAGGAGTCCTCGCGGCCGCAGGCGATCCCAATTGAATTCACTCTGTGCGGGCGGCTCGGCTGCCCCCTCCTCCTCCCTCTCCTCCTGCGGCCGCGAGGAGTAGTCCGTTCGTGCAGAAATTGCCCGCCCCGGCTGAGTGAATTGGGATCGCCTGCGGCCGCGAGGACTCCATTTGTGTAGGGGTCCTCGCGGCCGCAGGCGATCCCAATTGAATTCACTCAGCCGGGGCGGGCAATTTCTGCACGAACGGACTATTCCTCGTGGCCGCAGGCGATCCCAATTCACTCAGCCGGGGCGGGCAATTCGTGCAGAAATTGACCTCGTGCAGAGGTCAAAACATTGGCGCAAATTCTTTACGGGGCACAAACAGGAATCCTTGCAAAGAGAGACTTGCTAGAAACCATACAAAGTAAATTCCTGGGAGCCATCTTAGCTGCACCCAAAGGAACTCCAAATGCCCAGTTAGGAATTGAGACAGGCATGCCTCAAATTCAGGTAAGAGCCTGGAAGATGATGGTCGTTCATTGGCTTAAAATGCATTTCTTTCCAGAGGGACTGTCCCCACTAGTATTGACTGACAATTTCCCCTCCCCCTGGAAACAGGCAATTGATCACAAGCTGGGCTCTCATGGGCTCTCACTGGTATTCTTAATGTCCCCAGGCTTTGATCAAGCAAAGCAAGTAGTAATTAATAGAATGAGGGACATGGAGTCCCAAGAAGAACTAAATAGGTTGCCTCTCCACAGTAGGGACAGAATCAAACAGGGTGTGTGGGAATCGGCAAGATATCTAAATGACCTGATCTCCCCAAAACAAAGAATAGCTTTCTTTAGAGCCAGATTTAACATTCTTCCTTCAGCACTCCTCCAGGGCAGGTATAAGAGAACACCTATAGCAGAACGCGTTTGTATATGTGGCAAAGGAGAAGTGGAAGATAATTCACATGTTCTATTACACTGTGAGCTATACAGAGCTTGTAGGTCTGCACATATTCTCCCCTTATTAGAGAGATTGCCAGGGAGGGCAGACAATGTTTATTTAGGCTTCCTCCTCCAGGACAATAACCCGGATGCCACGTATACAGTGGCAAAGTTCTGTGCTGCTGCAATGTCCATAAGAAAAAAATTGGCTACAGAAGTATAGTTGTCATCTTGTACCAATTATTTGGACATACCTTTAACAATCTTTGGACCATAATGTTATTATCCACTTTTAATGTAAATACTTTTAATTATATTTTAATGTTAGTATTTTTAATATAGTGTAAAGACAAATGTATATTGCTGGTCTTTGACCATAATAAAGATCTTACTTACTTACTTACTCTATTGTATATTTTTTAACAAAATAGTTTCAATGATTTTATTTTTATTTTATTTTGGGGGCTTATTGGGGGGTTGTTTATGTTCTAATTTTAATGGCAGCTACATACATTGAATATATCACTAAATAAAATGTGGTTAACGGATTTCTTGACGTGAAGTTTCAATTCCCCTCCCACAAAAGGGGAAGCCTGTTTACAGTGATAACCGCGGACAACGAGATACATTTTGAAAAAGTTGGACAAAGTTTCTTTGAAATGTGTCACAAGATTGTTCTCCGACTCTGCTTCTCAGTGCTTTTCTTAAGAGCTGGTAAGTTGTTTTTACTGTGTTTTTAGCAGATTCAATCCAGGACTGAAATGAATGTTTTGTTTTTTGGGGTTCATCATAATTTTCAGATTTAAAGATTTAAAACTGCGGTGGAACTTTATCTCCACCCAAAAAGCTGAGTTGGAGAACCTCAAGAAAAAGGGAGATAAGTTTGAAATAAATTCTAGCACAAGAAATAGAAAACATTTTCTGCATTTTTTCTTTACAAAATATAAGAAACATATAGACAACGCCATTATTTATTTTTTGTGGGAATATGCTACTTAAATTAAGAGGACTAAAAATTCAATTTCATACCCAAACATACTGCAGGTCCAGAGCAGTAAATAAACATTTCAAAGTCCCATTTCATTTCATGTAGTCAAATAACCACAAAACATTTTTAAAAAAATGAGAGGAACTGAAAAAGTTAAAAACAGGAAACAGATTATTTTAAAAGCAAAAACCCCAAAGTTTGGAGAATACAGAAATAATTTTATAATCACCAAGAAATATATTGATTTAAAATATGCTAATATTTTAATCATCAAATGCATTTGTAAAGGTAGACAATTTTTAACAGCAGTATCTTGGTTAGGGCCAGTGAGGTTTTTTTTTAATACAATTCTTGTGTAAAGTGAAAATGCAGAAACAGTTTTTTGAACAGTAGCGGAAGGAAATAAAATATCTCAAACTGCCAAATACCACAAAGACAAAAGTGAAGCACAAAAATATCTAAATGCTGAAAAGCAATTGAAATAATTGTAAAACTACTTTGGGATTGGATGCGGAAATGCTAACGCACTAAATTACCAAATTGTTAGGTTGAAATCCGAGTGTGTGTAATGGACCCTCTTCTGACCACCTTTTTGAATGCAGCGTCTGGGGCTTTCATGAGCCCCCTTACCAGGGGTGGTTGCAGGTGATACGGCCTGGTACGGGCGTACCGGAGCCTGCCTGGAGCACCGGGTACCGTTCCGGGATGGTGCTCCGGAGGGCCCACCCACCTGCCCGAGCTCCTTACTGGTGCTTTAAGCCTTCGGCACTTCCATGCACACGCATGGCGCATACAGCACCTGTGCGATGCTCCGCCAAGCAGCTGGAGCGGCGTGGAGGCCTGTGGGGGCATCACAGGCAGGTACGACGCATGCGCGCGTCCATGTGGACAATGCCAGATCCGGAACCCACCACTGGCCCTTAACCATTTCTGGAGTGGTATTGGAATCAGAGTGAAGTTGGAAGATCCACCTCTGTTATTCTGTAAGGATCTCCTGCTTGAGCAAGGGGGCTGGACTAGATGACCTCTAAAGTCCCTTCCAACTCTGTTATTCTATTCTATTCCTTCCAACTGTTATTCTGTAAGGATCTCCTGCTTAAGCAAAAGGACTGGACTTGATGACCTCCAAGGTCCCTTCCACCTCTGTTATTCTGTAAGGGCCTCCTGCTTGAGCAAAGGGGCTGGACTAGAAGACCTCTAAAGTTCCTTCCAACTCTGTTATTCTATTCTATTCCTTCCAACTGTTATTCTGTAAGGATCTCCTGCTTGAGCAAGAGGGCTGGACTAGAAGACCTCCAAATTCCCTTCCACCTCTGTTATTTTGTAAGGGTCTCCTGCTTGAGCAAAGGGGCTGGACTAGAAGACCTCCAAGGTCCCTTCCAACTCTGTTATTCTGTAAGGATCTCCTGCTTGAACAAGGGGGCTGGACTAGAAGACCTCCAAGGTCCCTTCCAACTCTGTTATTCTGTAAGGATCTCTTGCTTGAGCAAAGGGGCTGGACTAGAAGACCTCCAAGGTCCCTTCCAACTCTGTTATTCTGTAAGGGCCTCCTGCTTGAGCAAAGGGGCTGGACTAGAAGACCTCTAAAGTTCCTTCCAACTCTGTTATTCTATTCTATTCCTTCCAACTGTTATTCTGTAAGGATCTCCTGCTTGAGCAAGAGGGCTGGACTAGAAGACCTCCAAATTCCCTTCCACCTCTGTTATTTTGTAAGGGTCTCCTGCTTGAGCAAAGGGGCTGGACTAGAAGACCTCCAAATTCCCTTCCACCTCTGTTATTCTGTAAGGATCTCCTGCTTGAACAAGGGGGCTGGACTAGAAGACCTCCAAGGTCCCTTCCAACTCTGTTATTCTGTAAGGAAATCAGGCTTGAGCAAAGGGGCTGGACTAGAAGACCTCCAAGGTCCCTTCCAACTCTGTTATTCTGTAAGGGTCTCCTGCTTGAGCAAAGGGGCTGGACTAGAAGACCTCCAAGGTCCCTTCCACCTCTGTTATTCTGTTCTTAGTTTGCAACAAGGACAGTGTGGGAAAGATGCATAGAAGGACATACAATGGGAGGGAGAGAAAAATAAGGAGTAGCACATGAGTAGCCCCGTGAGCAGCATGTGATGCATTTTAGCCTGGAGCAAAGGCCACCCCAACAGACCACGCATGGTCTCATGGAGGCGTGCGGATCCATCTTTGGGGCCCTATTTATACTCACGTGGAGAACTAGAAAGAGAGCATGGAAATGCAATTAGATGGGGAATTTGGGGCGGTGGAAACGGGATCTTCAAAACGAAGCATTTTGCCTTTTTGTGATAAGACTCTGGCATATTTAGAGAACATAAGTTGCTGCAGATAAGCTACGAGGGGGAGCAGATGTGATGGGTGGAAAGAACTGCTTCCTTAGATTAGGGAACAAACAGTTTGCAACGAATTTCAAACTTAACTGGATCTTAAATAAAAACATTCCACACCAATTTCCAGCATTAGTTTTAGGGCATTGGTATTCCTACAATAGAATAGAGCAGGAAGGGACCTTGGAGGTCTTCTAGTCCAGCCCCTTGCTCAAGCAGGAGAACCTATACTCTTTGTGTAGTTGCTGTCTAATTTCTTCTTAAAAGCCTCCAGTGATGGAGCACCCACAATTTCTGGTGGCCAGCTGTTCCACTGGTTAATTGTCCTCACAGCTAGGAAGTTTCTCCTTAATTCCAGATTGCTTCTCCCTTTGGTTAGTTTCCAACCATTGTTTCTTGTCCTGTCTTTCAGTGCTTTGGAGGCTAATTTGACCAGTTCTTCTTGGTGGCAGCCCCTCAAATCCTGGGAGACTGCTATGCTGTCTCCCCTAATTCTTCTTTTTCCCTTAGACTAGCCAGACCCAAATTCTGCAATTGTTCTTGGTATGTTTCAGTCTCCAGGCCTTCGATCATCTTAGTTCTCTGCACTTTTTCCAAAGACTCAAAGTCTTTTTTATAGTCCGGTGACCAGAATTGGTTGCAAGATTCCAGGTTTGGCCTTCCGAGGGTTTTATAAAGCAGCACGAATACTTCATGTGGTTTTGATTCTATGCCCTCTGTTTATACAACTCAGGTTTTTATCTACTAGAACAGTGGTTCCCAAAGTTGGCAACTTTAAGACTTGGGGACTTCAACTCCCAGAATTCTGGGAGTTGAAGTCCGCAAGTCTTAAAGTTGCCAACTTTGAAGACTTCTGGTTTAGAGTCCCTTTTTGGTCCTTTTGACTCTCCCTCTCCCCATTTATTATTATTAAATTAGATTAATATGCCTCCCATCGCACCCTCCAGCAACCCTCCTGCCTAGGATTGGCAGAGAAATCTTTCTGCCTTCTATTTCCCCCATTACTTATTGGTTTATATAAGTATTAGATTTTAAATCATTATATTCCTTTATGTGGGACATTGGGGGGGGGGTTGCATTCGTAAGCGATATCTCCTACTCGATTTACAAGAGCTCCCTGGAGAATTCTGGGAGTTGAAGTCCACAAGTCTTAAAGTTGCCAACTTTGGGAACCACTGTACTAGAATAACATGAATAATATATTGTTAATATTATATTTATTATAAACATAAGTAACACACAATAGTAACTGCCTGGTGATGCAGTGGCTAAAGTACCGGATTGCAGGCTAACTCTGCCCACAGCCAGAAGTTTGATCCTGGCGGGGCTCAAGGTTGTCTCAGCTTTCTACCCTTCTGGGGTTGATCAAATGAAGACTAGACTGTCCCAAAGGTGCTTTTTCAAAAGGCAACTAGACTTCCTTGGTATTTTTCCTTGATTTTGCTTCTCATCCAAGAAGTTTCTTCAGTTCTTCAGTGAAGCTGAAGAAGAACTTGGGATGAGAAGGCAAATGTCTTCAAGGAAAAATACCAAGGAAGTCTTTTGGTGAAGTGCTTTTGGGAGAACCATGACCTGGAGGACTGAGGATCTTCCAGAAGACCAGATTGCTGGGGGCAACATGCAAATAATGCTTCAATATTGTAAACCGCCCAGAGAGAGAAATGCTGTGGAGCAGCCTCCATGCCTTTGACCTCTACTCTCCTGTCTTCTGATTGTCTTCTCAACCCTGAAGCCATTTTGGAGCTTCTTCAGGACGGCCTGGTTGGAGCTGTGGGAATGGAAGAGGGGAGGGAGAGATCGCTGGGGATCCGTAGCCAAAATAAAATTCTTTGCCTTTGGAACCAAGGAGGTTCTCACCAGGTGATGATGGGGAGGCATGGACGGAAACCAACAGGAGTTGGGACTGTGACAGTGACGTGCGGTGAGCTTTATGGCTAGTGAGGCAAGCGGGCAAAAGCTACCATATGTCTACCGCCCTATGTCTGCCAGCACCGGGGCTTTGGCGTGGCTTTTGGAAAGCCCACCAAAGCCCTGGCATGGCTTTCCAAAAGCCCCACTGAAGCCCCACCGCTGTGTCCACCATATAGGCGGGACACGTCCTGCTCTATAGCGGACACAGTGCTGGGGCTTCGGCGGGGCTTTCCAAAAGGGCAGCACTCCAAATGCGGCATAAGCCGCGGCCAGGGCGGAGGGGAAAGCGGCGGCAGTGAGGAAGTGGCACCGGTGGCCAATGAAGTTCCCGTGATGGAAAGTGCCCCGTCGCCGCCGAGGCCAACATTCACACTGTCGCCGATGCCACGGGCGGCGGCATTGGCGGCAGCGTGAATGTCAGCCTCGGCGGCGGTGGGGCACTTTCCATCACGGGAGCCACCAAGCGCCTTTGCTGCAGACCCGGGTATGGTGCTGGATCTGCAGCAAAGGGGCTTGGCGGCTCCCGTGATGCAAAGTGCCCCCCCGCCGCCTGCCCGCTGCCCCAGCCTGCAGCCAGCCCAGCAGTTAAGTCTGTGGGCTTTACTTCTCAGTAGCCCCATATTCGCTTACCATGTTTGTTGGCCATAAATTCCCAAGTGGCTTCCATATGCAGATTGCTTTAATTTCCCATGTCGGGGATGATGATAATAACAATAATGTCTTATTGCAGACTTAATCATTCTTAAGGGAGAGTTTTTGAAATAAGAGACCTCTAAGTCTTCTGATGGTTCTGCTCTTGGCGGCTCCCGCGATGCAAAGTGGAGAGTTGAACTTGCTCGGAGCATGGAGTTTTCCAACACAGGCGCGTTTTACAAGCAAGGCTCCTGCTGCTAGATTGCGCAGTCGTTCAGCTGCAAGGCGTGATTCGCTGCTCCCAGATCAGGAGGCGGGAGAATCACATGCCTCCTTTGCATACGAAACTTTTCGCTTTTTAACCCTTGCTTAACAAAAAGCGAAAAATTCCTTATGCAAAGGAGGCCCCTAGTTCTCTCGCCTCCTCCTGTAATTAACACTAAGCAGACTCCAAGTCACTGTGAATTGGAATCTGGCAGCAACTACCTTGGCTTTAGTTATTTTTTAAAAATTCTTTAAAATCCTTTCTTTTTCCTCATGGCTGGTGAGGCAACGCCTCCCCTGCCTCTAGTGACTGCACGTCCCTGGACTGTGACCTGGTTGGACCATGTGATGGACAGGTGGACTGGTGGGGAAGAACTTTGATTTTTAATTTGGGTGGAGAAAACCTCGGGACCCTCAGAGTCAGGTTTCCACCAGATGTGCCAAAATGAGATGGCTAATAAATCTGGATTTTGAGGAGACGTTTGGCCTCGGAGTTTTGATTGCATTGGCTCTGTACCCCGACACTGACAGCCAGCTGCCCCAACCCAAATTATCGTTATGTCAAAAAATAGAGTATTATAAAATACAAAAATAAATAGAAGAACAGCGAGAGAGGGAAGGGAAGAGGGATAGAAAAAGAAAAAGAAGCATTGGCTTCCAGCTCTCTCTGTTGCAGTAGAATAAGGCAGTGTTTCTCAACCTTGGCAACTTGAAGATGTCCGGACTTCAACTCCCAGAATTCCCCAGCCAGCGAATGCTGGCTGGGGAATTCTGGGAGCTGAAGTCTGGACACCTTCAAGTTGCCAAGGTTGAGAAACACTGGAATAAGGCATCAAATCACACCTTTTGGCTTTTTCATAATGGTATGAACAAGTCATTTCTATAAAAATCTATCACTATAATCTGTAAAACCCAAAGTCACATTTGCATTCTTTTCCACGTCAAGCATGAGTTCAGAAGTTCAGAAGTCCACGTGGGAAGAAAAGTACTTCTGTTCTTTTCTTTAACCAGAGTATAGTCAGATTTGCCATTTCCACCAACTCCATCAACTCCATCAACCTTCTTCTTCTTCCATGGAAGGAACAAAAGTCTCCTCCCATTTTCCCACCTACTCTCAACGTATATAGTAGTGATGACTAATCTTTTCCGGACTGAGTGCCCAAAGTGTGCCCAAACCCCCAACATGCAATGGGTAAGTGGGGGGCCTGCACACGTCCCACCCCCTGCACATGCGCCACCCACATGCCTCCTGCCCCCACACGTGCGTGGCAGAGACCTGACAACCAGCAGACCGGCAGAAGGAAAGAGTCAGGTTCTACATTTAGGCAAGGAAAACCAAATGCACAGGTACAGTACAGGTGGAAACTTCCTCAATATTAGTAACTATGAGAGGGATCTTGGAGTCGTAGTGGACAACCATTTAAATAGGAGCCAGCCGTGTGCAGCAGCTGCCAAAAAAGCCAACACAGTTCTAGGCTGCATAAACAGAGGGAGAGAATCAAGGCCACGTGAAGTGTTAATACCACTTTATAAGGCCTTGGTAAGGCCACACTTGGAATATTTGCATTCAGTTTTGGTCGCCACGATGTAGAAAAGATGTGGAGACTCTAGAAAGAGTGCAGAGAAGATCATCAAAGATGGGGACTGAAGACTAGAACATGAACGGTTGCAGGAACTGGGCATGTCTAGTTTAACGAAGAGAAGGACCAGGGGAGACAGGATAGCAATCTTCCAATATCTCAGGGGCTGCCACAAAGAAGAGGGAGTCAAACTATTCTCCAAAGCACCTGAGGCAGAAAAAGCAATGGGTGGAAACTAATTAAGGAAAAAAGCAACTTAGAACTGAGGAGAAATTTCCTGACAGTGAGAACAATTAATCAGTGGAACAGAAGTTGCCTGCAGAAGTTGTGAATGCCCCAACACTGGAAGCCTTTAAGAAGATGCTGGATAGCCATTTGTCTGAAAGGGTATAGGGTTTCCTGCCTAGGCAGGGGGTTGGACTAGAAGACCTCCAAGGTCCCTTCCAACTCTGCTATTGTATTGTATTGTATTGTAAGGCACGAATGCATGCATGGTGGAGCCAAACTCAGCCTTCCATCCTTCCGAGGTGGGTGAAATGAGGACCCAGACTGTGGGGGCAAGTTGCTGACTCAATTTGCTAAAAAAATTGTAAACCGCTTAGAGAGGGCTGAAAGCCCTATGAAGCAGTATATAAGTCTAATTAATAATAAATTAATAAATAAACTGGGGCAAAGGCTCACATCCCCACAGTGAGGGCGCTGTGTGCCACCTGTGGTACTCGTGCCCTAGGTTCGCCAACACTGCTATGCACCATGTGTCCCCGAAAATAAGACACCTGGCCTTATTTTCAGAGAGGTCTTACTATTTTTGAGGTGCAGGAGGTGGCGAGTGTGGTCACCTCATGGCTGCTGCTGTGTTGCAGTATTTTCGTGCTGGGTTTATTTTCGGGGGAGAGCTTATTTGAGCCCCTGCACCCGATTGGACTTATTATTCGGGGAAGTCTTATTTTCAGAGAAAACAGGGTGGTAACAACATTCCATTTTTTCTCCAGTTCTTTTTCAATGAGACCTAAAAGGAAAAGTTCTGATTTCATTTTTACCTCCGTTTTCAGAATTCACTGTATTAAAATATGAATCATACTCCAATTTTTTTTTTGCTTTATCACGCGTCCACCATAAATGATAAAAAGCCCTTTCTTTATTTTGACACTCCCAACATTTATTTGACATGCCTTTATGACATCTTGCATAATTTGTCTGGTGCTAAATACCAACGATACGTGGCCTTATAGAAATCCTCTTTCAGAGAACGTATATTTAATCATTCATGTATTGACCGCAGCTAGAATTGTGTTTGCATAACACTGGAGAAGTGTAGAGATCCCTGTTGATGAGAAGGTGATAAGGGAAATATTAGCAGGTGCAGAAATGAACAGATTCACGTTAGTAATGAAGGAGAAAGAGCAAATTGAATATTATATGGTATGGTTAGTATGCGTATGATAAGAGTAATGATGTTTAATGTTGATATGATATTATTACTAGAAGATATTAAGAAAAAATGGGAGTTTTATAATGCTTAAATGCTCAATATATTATAATGCTAAACTTAGGGAAAGAATATGAATGTGAAAGATGTGGCAAAAGAGGAACGAGTTTGCACAGAGGAGTTTGCACCCAGATGACACACTTATTTTTGTAATTGAAAAATAATAGAACTTTTTTTGAAAAAAGAAATTCTCTTTCAGATTATAAATTAATGTAAATTCTAAACCCTTCCTCCATCTACTTTCCCATTGTTCAAGCATGTTCAAAACCTGTGGACGCCCCTGGAAACAGGATGAAACCAAGTAAATCAGGTGTAGATGATTGGCAGGAGACCCAGAGTAGATCTGTTTCAGATCCAGTTCCAATAGTCTGTTGTGGGACAGAGATTCTGGTCCCAATTGTGGTTGTACGTTGAGGACTAGCAGTATAAAGGGAGAGCAAACTTCCCTCTCCCTTCTACTGATGATGTTACCTAGTTCGATCATGAAACATCTGCAGGAAAACCACCAAGCTGAACGATCGCAAAGGACCCCTCCTTTCAGCCCCAAGCTAAAAATACCCACTTTGGCTTGAAATGAGTATATGGCAGTGCTGATTTGCAAGAATCTATTCCCGTCCCAGTCTTCCGCATGACCTCTTGTCATCCTCTAGTTGGGGGAAGTTCATCAATGGACAAATATATGCTTTATATTGCTGCCATAGGCCTCTTACTCAGAAGTCTTCAGTGCTATATTCAGCAGTTGTTCCTTTTATTTATATAATGTTTTGCATAATTTCAGATGCAAACTTTAAATGGACTGTCTTCGAGTCACAGATCACGAGGGAATTAATACGTTTCCTCTAGGTACAGTGTTTCTCAACCTTGGCAACTTGAAGTCCTGGCTGGGGGATTCTGGGAGTTCAAGTCCACAGGACTTCAAGTTGCCAAGGTTGAGAAACACTGCTCTAGGATTTCTATAAGAATGCCCCGGCTGTCTCAGGCCGAAAGTCCATCCAAATCCATTATTATATTTCTGGATGACTCACTTGATGCCTCTGAGGTACTTGGAAGCAGGAGGAGGAGGATCAATCGATCACCCCATTCACCCCCATGGCATTCAGAAGTGTCCTCACCCCAACCCAGACCAAGCCTTGCATTTCAAGACCAATAACCCAAGATGGAGTTGTCCTCCATAATTGTATCTTGAGAAACCCACCTGGGCGAGTGCCTTGTGGTAATGAATTACAGAAGTTAATTCAGCATTGAAGCCATGCACCGTGTGAAGAATGACGTCCTTTTGTCCTATCAACTGTATCAGATGACCCCCAAATATCCAGGTGTTTGGGGAGGTAGAGAAGAACCTCTCTCTACCCACCTTCTCCATGCCGTCTCAGTCATGTCTCCTAACAATCAACATTTTCCCAAGGCATAGAGAGCGAAAAACATTGAAGTCAGCATTTCTGTCCTTTTGGGATCACATTTATATTTGCCACTTGCTTGCCAGTTTACCCCAAAAGGGATCCTTCTAGCTCAAGAGTCCTTCAAGAACCATGATTCTTGACTCTATAATCTGCAGAGGTGGCCCACCTGTTCCTTATCCCCCAGAATGTCTCTTTAGCTCTTTCCAGTCTGGCTTGTAATTTGTCCTGGTTTGAGGGACAAATTGCACCCCATTTGGACTCTTCAAGAGCCATGGATGCCATAAGGACCTGGTGGTTTATCCTTGTCCCATCCAATAAGGTCTCTGGGGATGTCTTCCATTATCTCTGTTTCTTTTAGTTGATTTGATTCCTTCCCTGCAAGAATCAATGTGAGCTCATCCCCCTGTCCCATATCTTCTTCCATAAGAAGGGAAAGAAGCATTCCTTCGTCTCTTCGATCCTTTCTTTCTCTTTGGTCTTCCTTCTTATCACCTTACACTTTTTTGAGAGACAATTCTGAGAATGGCCTTTTCCGTCCCTGGAGGAAGTCTTGCTACTTGGATACCACAAGAAAGGGATAACTCTTCCTGATTCTGATGAATCCTGGATGGAGAGAAAACTAACAAGAGTTGGAAGAGTCCTTGGAGGTCTTTTAGTCCAACCCCCTGCTCAAGTAGGAGACTCTCCAGACAAATAGCTGCCCAACAATGGCCAGAAAAACCTTCTTGAAAGCCTCCAGCGATGCAGCACCTACAACCTCTGAAGGCAAGCTGTTCCTCTGGTTAATTGTTCTAACTGACAGGGAATTTCTCCTTAGTTTTTGGTTGGATGTCTCCTTGATTAGTTTGCATCCATTGCTTCTTGTTCGGCCTTCAAGTGCTTTGGAGAATAGGTTGACCCTATTAGCTGAGACTGCCCAAGGAGCTGCTGATTCAGTTCTACAGAGGAATGATTGAGCCTGTCATCTCCACCTCCATCACTGTCTAGTTTGGCTCTTCAACACAACAAGACAGACGGAGACTTCAGAGGAGAATCAGAACTGCAGAAGAAACAATGGCTGCCAACCTGCCTTCCACTGAGTCAAGAAGAGGGCTGGGAAAATATCTAGAGACCCCTCGCATCCTGGAAATAAATTGTTTCAACTTTGAGATTTCTACCCTCAAAATGATGTTATAGAGCACTGCACACCAGATCAACAAGATACAAGGACAGTTTTTTCCCCAAACGCCATCACTCTGCTAAACAACTCATTCCCACAACACTGTCAAACTATTTACTAAAGCTGTATTACTATTCTTCTTCTCATCCTTCCTATTACCAATCTCCTTTTGTACCATGTTTCCCTGAAAATAAGACAGGGTCTTATTTTCTTTTGACCCCCCGAAATGTGGCCTTGGTCTTATTATCGAGGGGGGCTTATTGTTTTGGGGTGGCCATGCGGCTGCTGTCTTGCGAGCAGGCTCCTGAAGAGCCTGGCACAGCCTCAGGGGCAAATGGCTGTGTTACGGCAGCACAACACAGCAGCCACGAGGTGACCAAGCTCACGAGCAGCCACCCAGCAACCCCCCCCTCTCCAGCCGGGTAGAGTGTCACTCACCGGCCCAGTGGTATCCCGAAGGCTCCAAGCCATGCAAGCGCCTCCCCCACCCCCCAGCTATCTCAGCTTGGTGCCCTTGGGATGCCGCTGGGTCAGTGGTTAGGTCATTGCGCTAGGTCATTGAGTGGCTCTCTGCCTGGCTGGAGGGGAGGGCTTATATTTTTGCCCACCCCAAAAATCTGGCATGGCCTTATTTTCAGGACAAGTCATATTTTTGGGGAAACATGGTACTTATGACTATAAACTTGTTGCTTGTACCTGTATGATTAATATTGTTTTATTTAGTTTCCTAGCATGATTTTGATTGCTCATTTAATATCTTATGACTATTACTAAGTGTTGTATCTTATGAATGTATTTGGGATGACTATGAATCATGATTTGTCAGATATATTTTACGTACACTGAGAGCTTCTGCACCGAGGATGTATTCCTTGTGTGTTCAATCACACTTGGCCAATAAAAGAATCCTATCCTATCCTATCCTATCCTATCCTATCCTATCCTATCCTATCCTATTCTATCCTATCCTCTATTCTGTTCTGTTCTGTTCTGTTCTCCAAATATTCTCTAGCCATAATTAATGAGGAATATCAGTTGTATATTTACACCAAGGTTGATCCTGGTCGGTTCAGTTACTCAGTCAAGACTGCGAACCCAACTTCTCCAACATTGATGGAGATTTTTAAGAAGAAGCTGGGCAGCCATTTCTCCTGAATGTTTCCCCTGCTTCAGCAGGGCTGTGGGGGGTGGCTTAGGAGGCTTCCTCGGTTCCTTCCAACTCTTATTATTCTACGTTCTGTGTTGTAAGTGTGGAGAAATTTGACTTTCTTAACTTCAACTTTCTGACTAAGTTTCAACATATATTTTCAACATATATTTTTTAAAGTTCCCCTTTATGGTAAAGACTGATTTTTTTTCACAGACATTGGATAACTTCCCACCAATGTTCCCTCTAATTTTTTTTCAGTGTGGGCGGAAAAGTATAGCGTTCGAGCGGCACATTTTCATGCCTGAGTCCCAACCATTCTAGTTTAAACTTCCAGCTGCACTTTTTCTTCGTAACAACATTTACTCCAGCTTGACGTTTTGACATCAGCACTGACTGATGATGTACCTATAGGGTTAGGGTTTATCAATTATTACCATTATCTTTTCAAATTCATTTTGGATTAAATAAAAAAGAGCTTTGAAATGAATATATAAATGGCACTTAATACCAGTAATATTAAAATAGTCAATGTTTGATATACTTCATTTTAATGAATTTCGCTTGATATACTTCGTTTTAATGAGTTAACATTCAATTGCAAAAGTTGTCTATACACTGTATGCTTCTGTGAATGTATTATATGCAATTTGCTATTTTAAATGAGTAAAATTATTAAAATCACCATAATTAAAGTCTCATTCACATCTAAGAGTTTTCTTCCATCGTTAATTTGTAAACTCAAGGATTTATTGCCTGCATGTTCAACAATGCTTGTTGATTGTTTAAAAATTTGTGGGAATTTGCTCCTTTCTGTACAGAGGGTTTCAGTAACCTACTACTACTGCAAAACTAATTTCTAAACTGTATACTACCTGCAAATATAAATAGATTGTTAAAATGGCTCTACCATAACCAAATAAGAGAAAAAACACCTTCCTTTTGTTTATAAAGTAGTGATTTTAGTTTGCTCTATGGAAGTCACTATTTTAAACTGACAGATAGGAAGTTTAATTAGATTAAAAGCAAAAATATTCTCAATGACTTTGAAAATCCCAATGAGTTATCAAATATAGGTACTCCTTCGTTACAACGTGGGACTGGAATTTTTATTACTCAGCAATGTGGTCACAAAGCTGATGTCGTGTCATGATGACTCATGTGACCGGGCTCTCTCGCCTCTTTCCAACTCCAAGGGCATCAATCATGTTAGCCAAGGGATCTGCAAAGTTGGCTCTTTTAAGACTGGTGGACTTCAACTTCCAGAATTTTGAGAGTTGAAGTCCACCGGTCTTAAAACAGCCAACTTTGCAGACCCCTGTGTTAGCCCAAAGCCTGGCGCTGGGCTTTGCTCCGCCATTGGTGGAGCCCCGAGAAGCGAGCTACATTGTTGCTAAATGTAACCGGGGAGAGCCAGCCCAGGCAATAGCAAATTAGCCGACCTCCCAGCAGGTCTGAAGTTGGGGGGGAGTGGGAGCAAAACTCCAGGCAGGGCTCTCTGACTGTTCTAATTCCCCATGAAAACTGTTGTTGCCTCTGAAGCATTCGCTCCAGTGTTTTAAATCTTTAAGATCCCTTTCCCATTTTTCTTTTCAACCTACATTGATTAGAGAATCCTGAAGTCGGTCTGCAAAGTACTGCAGTAGAAAAGGTTTAGCTGGAGGAGGTTTTGATTGCGATCGCTCTGTAGTTCGTGTCCAGATACCTGCCCCACCTGCCTCTGCGCGGCAATTAGAAACTACTGCGCACGGTATTGCAGCCATGTGAGCGGGCACGCAGGCGCGCACCTTAGAGGGAACAGTGCTTCCCACTTACCTAAATCTTACCCTGTTTCCCTGAAAACAAGACCTCCCCAGATAATAAGCCCAATTGGGCTTTTGAGCACATGCGCTAAAATAAGCTCTCCCCCAAAAATAAGACCTCCCTGAAAATATTGCAACACAGCAGCAGCCATGAGGTGACCACGCTTGCTGCCTCCTGCACCTCAAAATAATAAGACCTCCCTGAAAATAAGGCCAAGCGCTTATTTCGGGGGTCAAAAGAAAATAAGACCCTGTCTTATTTTGCGGAAAACACGGTAGTTACTGATCTTTTTAGCAACATTCTTCCATCCTCCAAGAGAACAAAGCCAGAGTTTTCCCTTTGTGGAGGGAGCACCTAATGCAAGCACCTATTCTAAAGATTTGGTGCGCAAAATCAGGATGACCAACTTTAATATTGATCACAGGAGCATCAAGATGCTCCAGCTTGTTCTCTCATTTGTCCTGAGGACCTTTCTCAGCTCAATGTTTGTGCATCGTGGGAGGATGGGGGTCATCTAAGACCCATCTGAAGGAGGCACGTGTCAATGCACATGGTCGAGGGAGGAGAACCTGGTATTCTCCATCTCATTGGAGGTCCAGAGTGTGGTCCTCCAAGGACAGCTCCGTGGGGATGTGTCTAAGGCATGGTTTCCCAACTTTGGCCACTTTAAGATATGTGGACCAACTCCCTTCAATTCTGGGAGTTGACGTCCACACATCTTAAAGGGGCCAAGGTTGGGAAGCCCTGGTCCAAGGTATCTCAGCAGGTTCCTTTCAGGCTCTCAATGAGTACCTGGATGGGCAGGTGAGGCTCACCTTCCTCTTCCTGCCATTTTTTTCACTTCTGATTGGAACCAAATGGAATTCAGGCTGAAAAACACCCAAGCAAGACTTGTGCCGTTATTGGCCGACTATTTTGAGAAAAAGGCATGCGATAGTCCTGGAAAACCTTTGGCAAAGTTGGCAGAGTAAGCCCATCTGAGTTGATTCAGGCTCTTGAAGGACCTTTCATGTCTTTCTTCAGTCACTAAGACCCTGAAGACTGTAAGGGTGTGGAGTTGCATCTAGGCATGAGGCTTGCCAGAGAACGTGATGCTCCCAGGTGCTGAGCATGGGGTATTCCACGCCATGTGGCAAAAAAAGGGGTTTTCAAGAAATGTCATAACATTTTGAGGGCCTGTTTGACTTTGTGTCTACAATAACAACTCAAAATGGGGAAGAAACATCACAAGGGAAGCTGTTAATGTGGGGGAGGGGTGAAGAGAAGACCACATGAGTAGCAACCCTTTTTTAAAAAAGTCATTTAAAAAAAAGCTAATAGTGGAGTTTCCCATTTGGGGAGATCTCATAACCATGAAATGAAACCTGGGGATCCTTTGGCCCCTGCAAAGTGCTTAGCAAAGAACAGCCCCCCCCCCATAATTGTTTTGGATCACTGGAGGCTGATTGGAAGACTGGGCAACCATTTCTATAGAGTGATATAGGGCAGGGCTGAAATCCAGCAGGTTCTGACAGGTTCTGGAGAACCAGTAGTGGAAATTTTGAGTAGCTCAAAGAACCGGCAAATACCACCTCTGGCTGGGAAAAAAAAACCCTAGAATATTTAGGTTTTAATTCCATAATTACTTCTTAGGCTCTTTATGTTATCATTCTAGGAAGGCAACAGCAATAAATGAGTATGAACTGAATAACTCTTGCTGAGCGTTACTCATTGTAAAATCATTTTAGATTTCCCCCATGAAAGGATCTTGAGATTCTGGAACTGTCTTCTAACCAAGAAACAATGGTGATAAAGAGCTTGGATTTGGTTTAATATAGGTCACAAGGAAAGGACGGAAATTTGGGTTTATAAAAAGATGCCAGATTCCAGATGGGCCAAAAAACACCATGGCCAAGTCACAATTCTACCCTCCATGTGCTTTCTTGTCTTTTTTTTTTAATAAAAAATTTGAAAAAAAACCCTTTACAAATATTTACTTCCCTCCGCCCCAACCCCCCCCCCCGACTTCCCAGGACCAATACAGGGTATAGATCTTTAACAAAAACATTCTAAGATAAACTTTAAAAAAAGTTAATATAATCTTTCATTTGAGCTTTAACTCCTCCTTGCTAGGCTAGCTCTAAACAGATTATATCATTCCTTGTTTCTTCAGTCATAAACTATCTGGAATTTCTTGGTCCCATATTTGTTTTGAGTATAGTCAATCCATCTTCTCCACTCCAGTTTATATCTCTCGTTTGAGTGGTCCTTGAGATGTGCTGATATTTTAGCCATCTCAGCTAGGTTTGTTACTTTCAGTGTCCATTCTTGAATAGTAGGCAAGTCTTCCTTCTTTGTTGCGCCACCAACAATCTAGCTGTCCTATCTTATCTTTTGTGAGATGCTGGTGCTTCTAATGTGCTCAATGAATGGACCATTGTGACCTAGACAGAAAAATACAGCTGAGGGGAGAGGAATAGATCCTCCTCTGACTTCTGCTGTACATCTATGCACACATTGGTGAAAGATACACCTTCTTGAGACAATATCGAGTTCATAACATAGCAAAATCCATAGTTAATACTAACCATTTTGCAAAATGTTAGGCCACGCCCTGAACTAAAGTATTTCTCAACACAAGAAAAGAAGGACAAGTGAATTGTGTGAACTCTGAAAATGGATTTATTCAGGACCCACACAGTGTCTCTTGGTTTTGGATTTCCCTTTATATATACCAGCCATTGTGGCTCCTAAAGCATAGTTTAGAGCAGTGTTCCTCAACCTTGGCCACTTGAAGATGTCTGGACTTCAACTCCCAGAATTCCCCAGCCAGCGAATGCTGGCTGGGGAATTCTGGGAGTTGAAGTCCAGACATCTTCAAGTGGCCAAGGTTGAGAAACACTGGTTTAGAGCTAGTTATGACCTAGTCAAGAAACCGTGATGAAGTAGACTATGACATAATGGGAAACGTGTAGGCAACCATAGTCAGTTGGAACCCTGACAGGGGGGGTCATCATTTAGTACGTTGTGTTCCACTCATCCTTCGTACTTGTACATCATTTGTTTTGTTTATTACAACAACTTTTGTACTGCTCAAAACTGGATTTCATTATTAGTTTCTGGGTGTTGTGAAACAGCTTCTCTTAAAGATAGACACAAGTTTCACAAGCGGAATTTTGTAGAAGTAATATTTCAGCAGACCAGTTGACCAACCACAATGATGAGAGAACTGGAGGTCAAAACATACGATGAACTGTTGCAGGAACTTGGCATGGCTGGTCCAGGGAAGGACCAGGGAAGACAGGAGAGCATCTTCCAATATTTGAGGGTCAAGCTATTTCCCAAGGCACCTGAAGGCCAGACAAGCAATAATGGACAGAAACTGACCAAGGAGAGATTCAACCTGGAAATAAGGAGAGGTTTTCTGACAATGAGAACAATCAACCCATGGAACAGAAGTCACCTTCGGAAGTTGTGGGAGCTTCATCACTGGAGGCTTTCAAGAAGAGATTGTCAGAAATGGCTTAGAGTCTCCTGCTTGGGCATAGAGTTGAATTAGAAGACCTACAAGGTCCCTTCCAATTCTGTTACTCTAAATTAAAAAAATAAATTGCAACAGACACCTCTGGCAGTAACACAACAATCCAGACATTCCCCTTAAACCAGATCATTCACACAACTGACCTGCAAAAACAACCTCTGAGCCACTTGGCTTATTCACATGCAGCTCCCAGCCGTAAACACCAAGGAAGAGTTTGCTGCAGATTGTTCTTTGAAAAGTACAGATTACAGTGGTTGGAAGAAGCTTGGAGAATACAGAGTAACAGAACAGTTGGGAGGGACCTTGGAGGTCTTCTACTCCAACCCCTGCTCAAGCAGGAGACCATTTGCCATTCCAGACGAGTGGCTGTTCAGTCTCTTCTTGAAAGCCTCCCATGATGGAGCACTCACAGCCTCTGGAGGGAAGCCACACCACTGCTTAATTGTTCTCACTGTCATGAAATTTCTCTTTAGTTCTAGCTTGTTTCTCTCCTTGGTGAGATCTTGAGAAGATACAGTCCAGTGTAGGAATCTAGTACTACTGTCAAGGTTCCAAGTAATGCACCCATCACAAGCAGGACTCTGAAGCAAGTAGGCTCCTCAAAGAACAGCTTTATTAGGAGATTCAAAGTGGTGGGAAGCCAACTCTGAGGATTCCCGCGCTTTCCACCTCAGTAAAAGTGAAAGTTACCCCTTTCCCCAAACAAAAAATGACATTGTCCAATCCAGGAATGGGCTGCCTGCCTGGTTCCTCCTTTCCTCCTCCTCCTCTGGCCAGCTGGTAGTTGGAACGTCCTTGACTCATGAGAGAACTATTTTGTTTTGTATCTCTACGCCACTTCAGCTCCAAGCTGTGTCAAGCCTAAAGCCATGTGAAAAGAAATCTTGATAGGGGAAAATACTACAGAAAAGAAAACAGCTAAGTCATCTTCAGGATTGACAACTACAACATCTCCAGATGAAGGCCTTCTGGTCTCTGTCTAAACAACAGCCAAGGAGATTTAAATGGGACTTGCCATTAGAATATTTGTGTTGATGTCCAAATTTCATGGACATCCAAAATTTTATTGATGTTCAAGTTTTATTGATGTTGATGTTCAAGTTTTATTGATGTTCAAATTTCTTCTGTGCCATAATTCTTACGGTCCTTCCTATTATTCCTGACTTCACCTGGCCCTTTTTCATTCTAACCCTTTTTATACCCAACTATAAACTCTAAATAAACTTTTAAAATATGCTGGTGCTATTTTATATCTTGGGGTTTAAATTCTAGGAATTCTAGGCTTTTTCAGATTCTCAATTTTCCAGGAGCATAAAATTTGTAGAGTTGGGAAGGACCATGAGGAACATCTAGTCCATCAAAACTATTCCAAGGCCCCTACCTTGCTATTTCCACTCTGATTGGAGGGGGGGAAATGGTAAGCCAATAACAGGGGCATCCTGTGAGGGGATTGGTGACAATTTGCTGCGGCCAATTCAACTTGGCCAACTTGCTATGGTCAACTTGCCATGGGACAACTCACCAGTCAACTCATCCTGGGACAACTTGCTGGAGGACAGGAGCTACACTAATATCAAGGAAATGGTGGAATAGAATCATTCAAGAAAGAATGCAAAAGGAGGGACGAGTTGAAAAATGGATGACAAAAATTAAAATAAAATTAATTTTTGTTTATTTCAAATAATTAAATTTTATTGTGAAATAGTCCCACAGCCAGTTGCCCCTGATGAGTTGGCCACAGCAAGTTGGCTGTGGCAAGTTGTCCCATGCCACAGGTGGGGTTCCAGGAGGCCAGCCTGGTAGCAGAAAGAGGCTAAACCCAAGCAAAGCTTCCAATGATCACTCAGGTGTTCTCCAGGAGAGTCCTTCCTGTGGCCTGGTCATCCTGAGGCTTGGCGGACTGTTGAGTCTCTCTGGTGGGGCAGATCCTCCTTTTAAGCAGGCTCAGCTCCCGCATGGGACATTTGAACCCCACTTGCTACTCTATGAAAGAAAGGCCATTGCCCAGAGAGCCCTCATCATGTCTTCTATCTTGGAGCCATTCTGTCCTTGCTCAGAAAAGGCTTCCAGGGCCAGAAATGGGATGCATAGAAGGTCTCTTCTGACCCAACTTTGAAGGATTCCTCTTTCTTCTTGCAGGAACGTCTGGAGCAAAAGAACTGATTGGCATTCTGGGGGAGTCTGTCACATTCCGAGTGGAGACCCCTCCACCATTTGAAACAATTTCCTTGAATAAAATTGTCAACAGCAATCCCAGAAATATTGCTTTGATGACCTTCAAGGAGCTGTCATGTCCCATCTTGTTCCTCCACCCAGACTTTCAAAAGCGACTGAACATCTCCAGTGACTGCAGAAATTTACATCTTGGCCCTCTAAAGAAAGAGGATACTGGCAGATACAGTGTAACAATTGTTTTACCAACTAAAAAGACAGCAGATGAATCTTTTGATCTGCAAGTTTTTAGTAAGTATCCCAGCCACAAATTCCTAGAATCTCTCCTTTGCCCAGGAAGATGTGGAGAGGTGGGGGAGATTTCTGTTGGAGGATGGAGGGCTATTAGAAGCTGAAATCAAGCCATATCTTGCACTTTTGGAAGGAGGTCTATGGGGGTCCATCACAGCTCCCTTCAGGCTCCCCTGCCCATGGGGCACAGGCTGGACTGGGTCAGGCCAAAAGTGGATTCCCATGAGGATGAAGAGAGAGGCAGGTGGGCTTTGAGGCTGGAATCTCCAGAGAGTCAGTTCAGGATCCTCTTTGTGGATCTGGTGGGACTGGCTGGACCCACAAACTCTTTGGGGAAGAGTCAGGGGGTCCTTGAGGGTCTGAGCCTGGAGCCTCATCCTCTTGCCCTCAATCCATGGCTTGGTATAAACAGGGCTTGGAGGAAGGCAGAGGATGAAGGGTACCTCCCCCCACAAATGGTGGACCTCTCTCTTCACAATGAGTGTCCCATGTGAGAGGGGAGAAATTCATTGTCAGAGAAATGAGTGACACATATTTTTCCTGCTGTCATTCAAGCAAAACTATTCATTGACTCTCAACTGTTGCTGCTTGGCCTTCCTCCTTGGCCTTCTGCTCTTTCACAAATGGTGTCTCTCCATCTCTCCTGCCAAGAACGTTTGGTGGACTCTGAGCTGAAAGTGACCTGCACTCCTGAGGGGACTGGAAACAGAACCTGGCAGCTGACTTGCTCTACAGGGACCTGGGAAGACAGAGTGAACATCAGCTGGACCTCATCTGCCCAGAGCACAGGTCCTACCCCTGGGAGTTCTGTGATCCGGTTTGTCTCCCAGGAGCTCGATGCAACATGCAGAGCAGAAAACCCTGTTAGCCAGGCATCCAGGACAGTCTCCTTAAAGGAAGTTTGTGCAGGTACGTTTTTCTCCTCTTAAAAGAGCCCTTGAGACCAAAGATGAATCTGAGATTCTCTGGAATGGTATAAGGTCTCCTGACTGAGCAGGGGTGTCAAACTCAATTTCATTGAGGGCCACGTAGGGGTGAAATCCAGCTGGTTCTGACAGGTTCTGGAGAACCAGTAGTGGAAGTTTTGAGTAGTTCAGAGAACCGGTAAATGCCACCTCTGTCTGCCCCCCCCCCCCATCTATTCTATGCCTCCGGAGACCCAGCTGATGGGGAGGGAATGGGGATTTTGCAGTATCCTTCCCCTGTCACGCCCACCAAGCCACGCCCACAGAACCGCTAGTAAAAATGTTGAATGTCACCACTGGGGCCGCATCAGGGCTGTAGTTGACCTTGAGGGCCAGGTGGGCATGGCTCCCCAAATTGCTGGCATGTTTCCTCTTCACATTGGGTAGACTGGGCCAAAGTGACGTCGGCCAGCCCCTTACATCTTCCAGGACAGTCCCACAGGCCGGTTCCAAAGACATCACGGGTCGAATCCTGCCCACAGACCTTGTGTTTGACACCCTCCATGGGGTTGGACTAGGAGACCCCCAAGAAGACATAGAAAATCTTCCAACTTTGTTATGCTGTTACATTTAGCTGAGAGACCAAAGTTTATGGAGAAGGTAGATCTTCCCATGCAGAAGAACCATGGGATTTGGAAAGGGGTTGGGCTACAACCAACAATTCACAATTCTGGACAAACATGTGGATTATGATCCTTAAGCACTACTTCCTACCAACCATCACCTTTAATTTATATTCCTTTAATTTTTCCTCTTTTGATCACGTTGAGGGGAAGGAATCTCCCACTGGCCTTGGGAATCCTATTTAGCCTTTTAGTTTTCCATTTCCATCAGATTACATGCACAGCATTAAAAACTAGAAAAAAGCTGGTTGAGGATTTTCTCCAGCTCTGGCGCCACTTAGCATCTCAGCATTTCCTGAGGTTGGCGACTGAGGCACACCAGGTGCACCTTCCCCTTGTGAACGAGAAGGCCTCACCTGCAAAGTTTCATTTGGATGCCTCTGTTAGCAAATCCCCTACAGACCGTGTCCAGCAAAAGAAACTTACTCTGCAGACGAGAGCAATAGCACTCAGACGGAGATATCACTCCACAGTGCTTTACAGACAGTGAAATGCAGAGCAGGCTTCCAGCAAAAGTGACCAATTAATTTGGGGAATGTAGCCAAATTGCTCTGGTTTACCCTGATTGTAGGATCCATGGCCTATCAGACCCACACATGTAGAGTTCAAGCTAGCAACTTTATTGTCCTCTGCCTATAATACAGGAATCTCCCCCGACTTGCAGCTGGGAAAGGCCAGATAAGGCTTTCAGAGCTTTGGCTTCTTGTGTTTATATAGAGAGTAGGCTAATTCCCCACCTGAGCCCCCCTCCCAACAGGGACACAGAATCGAGGGGTGGTGGTGGTTAGGAACCTGGAGGGATCCTCAGACAAGGAGTCACAATTCCTCATTTGATTCTTTGCTGGAGAGATCTTTAATGGTGACAATCAGTGGTGGGATTCAGCCAGTTCGCACCACTTTGGGAGAACCGGTTTTTAACTTCCTGTGCAGTTTGGTGATACTGGTTGTTGGAAGAAATCATTAGGGCAGAGAACCGGTTGTTAAATTATTTGAATCCCACCACTGGTGGCGATGACCCTGCACAGAGATTCCATTTATTGGGAAGATATTTCACCTAATTAAATCTAGGAAAATTGGCAAAGCTGTTGAATAGAAATATATTTTGCCGAAAAAGATCCAGCAACAGATATATCAGTTTGGTAAAGAAGATGGTTTTACCTTAAGATGGCTAATGACGCATACGTCTTGTGTTTAAAGCAAGAGGGATATTAGTGCTTCAAACCTCTCATTGCCATTTGGAGAATGCAGTTACTCAACTCATTTTGCAAGCCTTTTAACGCAGAAATATGATAATGATCACATTGCATGCATTTCCTGTTCTACTTTTGCTCTCATTCCTCCAGTTTCCATTTGCAATAGTTTTGTCTTTGTAGTAAATGCTTTGACCTGAGAAAATCACAAAATTAACTAGGCTTGGCATTTTGCTTCAAGGCGGGTTAATGAGGTCTTTTGGCTATTAATCGGATGGCTTCACCCAACCAGAGATGCATGATTTCTCACTGCCTGATCTCTGTTTCCTTTCGATCTGCTCTCTTCCACTTGCATTCTGCTCATCACGCTGAACCCCAGAAGAGAGACCTGGGACCGAGGACCCCCAAGTGAATGGTGAGCTCCACCTCCTCCTTGTAGCTTCCACCCTTCCCTGAGCTTGACTGTTTTCTTGCAGACGTTTCATGACCAAACTAGGGAATATCATCAGTGCTAGCACAAAACATCAATCAGCCATTAAACAAAGAACAACAAAAGCCATCCAAAAAGATAAAGTTATTAGCTGGAAAAATAAGGAATAAATATAGGAAAAATCGTAAATGGTAAGTGCCATAAAGAGGAAAGGAACAATAGGACAATATCAACAATACATTTGGCTAAATTAGGGAAAATAATAATCACTTAATAGACATTTGGGTATCATTGAATTATTTATCCAGCTGTAAGCTTTCTGTGTCCATTTCTGTTGATTTTTATGCTCCTGTTTATATGTGTTGTTCTTAATAAAGTGTGTTATGTATGTTGCAGATTAATAAAACAGATGTGTTTTTGTATGTTTATGTGCATTAATAAAGCTATGTATGCTATAAATAACACTGGTGTGTTTTCGCATGTTGCAGATTAATAAAGCTATGTTCTTAATAAAGTGTGTTATGTATGTTGCAGATTAATAAAACAGATGTGTTTTTGTATGTTTATGTGCATTAATAAAGCTATGTATGCTATAAATAACACTGGTGTGTTTTCGCATGTTGCAGATTAATAAAGCTATGTCCTTAATAAAGTGTGTTATGTATGTTGCAGATTAATAAAACAGATGTGTTTTTGTATGTTTATGTGCATTAATAAAGCTATGTATGCTATAAATAACACTGGTGTGTTTTCGTATGTTGCAGATTAATAAAGCTATGCGCTTTTACATGTTGCAAATGAATAAAGCTGATGTGTTTCTGTATGTTGTACATAAAACAGGGTGTCTGTAAAAAAGAACTCCAGAGAACAGAAACAAGCATATTGTTATTACACTATTGAAGCTAACTATGTCTGGTTTGAGTTTGCAGGTAATCCCTGAGTTACAACAGTTCACTTAGCGGCTGTTCAAAGATTCAACCCCCCCCCAAAGTACTTACGACCCAGTCCCAAAATTTTGAATGCTGCAGCACCATGGCCATCATTCACACTTACCGTGTTTTCCCGAAAATAAGCCCTAGTGAGGGAGTTGGGCATGGTCAGCACAGCTCAACCTCATGAGGGGATAAATGGGGAACTCATCGAATTTGCAGATGACACCAAGCTGGCAGAATAGCCAACACCCCAGAGGACAGGCTAAAGATACAGAAGGATCTTGACAAACTTGAACATTGGGCACTATCTAACAAAATGAAATTCAATGGTGAAAAGAGTAAAAGTTCTACATTTAGGCAAGAAAAACGAAATGCACAGGTACAGTATAGGTGGTACCTTCCTCAGTAGTAGTAACTGTGAGATGGATCTTGGAGTCCTAGTGGAGAACCATTTAAATAGGAGCCAGCTGTGTGCAGCAGCTGCCAAAACAGCTAACACAGTTCTAGGCTGCATCAACAGAGGGAGAGAATCAAGATCACGTGAAGTGTTAAGACCACTTTATCAGGCCTTGGAAAGGTCACACTTGGAATCCGGCATTCAGTTTTGGTCTCCACGATGTAGAAAAGATGTGGAGACGTTGGAAAGAGTGCAGAGAAGAGCAACAAAGAGGATTAGGGGACTGGAGGCTAAAATCTATGAAGAACGGTTGCAGGAACTGGGTATGTCTAGTTTAATGAAAAGAAGGACTAGGAGAGACAGGATAGCAGTCTTTCAATATCTCAGGAGTTGCCCCAAAGAAGAGGGAGTCAAACTATTCTCCAAGGCAACTGACGGCAGAACAAGAAGCAATGGATGGAAACTAATCAAGGAGAGAAGCAACTTAGAACTAAGGAGGAATTTCCTGGCAGTTAGAACAATTAATCAGTGGAACAGAAGTTGCCTCCAGAAGTTGTGAATGCCCCAACACTGGAAGTCTTTAAGATAGCCATTTGCCTGAAATAGGGCTTCCTGCCTAGGCAGGGGGTTGGACTAGAAGACCTCCAAGGTCCCTTCCAACTCTGCTATTGCATATTGTCCATTCACAAACAAGGGCAGCAAACCCTGAGGTGGTGCTTAGCATGGCAGCTCCTTCCCTTCCCCGTGGGGACTCTGCTCCTTAATCACGGCCCCATGGATTGGCTAAGCCAGCAAGGGCCAGGAGCTCCTTCCCGTTCTGTCTCTCCAGGTGCCTGAAGGGGTTTCCAGTGCCCTTGAACCAGGCCCGGCTCTGCCTGTGGTGCCAGGCAACCTCACAGCCAAGGGCCTCTCTCTCCCACCGTGACCCGTCAAAACCGCGGAGGACAAAATCGCGCTCAACGAAAGCGCTCTCCCACAGCCCCCCTTGTGGTTCTGGAGCATCCATGGTTCCCACTCCACCAGAGCTGGAGCTCAGTCTTGCTCAGGCTGCTGCTACAGAACGACAAAGCGGAATATCCCTTCTCCTCGTGCCTCTAGCCCGGCTGCTGTTGGCCTCGTGTGGGTTCTTCAACCTCCTGGCCATGCTGCTCGTGGCTGCCCTGGTGGGCGGCTTCTGCCTGGTGGTTAGGGAAGACGGGGTTTGGGGTCCCTCTTCCACCCCTCTGTCCCACTGCAGGGCCACCATGGAACTCCTGCCTGCCAAAGGCGTGGTTCCACCTCTTCCCTGCCCTGCATGGCTTCAGCGGGCAGAGGCTCAGGGGTGGCCCTGGAGTGGGACAGATGGATGAGAGGTTGCCTCTTCCTCTTTTGCACCCAAACCCCCCTCTTTCCTGGTCACCGGGGTTTTGGGGTGCAAAAGAAGGAAGGGGCATGGCCTTCTGCCTCATTGTAGCGATAGCCTGAGCATAGCAATAGCAATAGCAATAGCAGTTAGACTTATATACCGCTTCATAGGGCTTTCAGCCCTCTCTAAGCAGTTTACAGAGTCAGCATATCGTCCCCACAATCTGGGTCCTCATTTCACCCACCTCGGAAGGATGGAAGGCTGAGTCAACTCTGAGCCGGTGAGATTTGAACAGCCGAACTGCAGAACTAGCAGTCAGCTGAAGTGGCCTGCAGTGATGCACCCTAACCACTGCGCCACCTCGGCTCTTTTGAGCCTGAGCTCCAGTGTCCCAGGAGCAGCAGGGCCAGCAGGCAGGGCAAGCATAGGCTGGGGCACACCAAGAGTTTGGCCCATTGCAGCCACAGGCAAGTGGACAGTGGGATGGAGTGTAGGGCCGGCGACACAGCTGGCTGGAGAATTCTGGGAGTTGAAGTCCACAAGTCTTAAAGTTGCCAAGTTTGGGAACCACTGCTGTTCAAGCAGGAGATCCAGGGGTGAAATCCTCCCAGTTTGGCCTGGTTCTGCGAACTGGTAATAAAAAAGCTTCTGAGGATTGTGTGGCTCAGCTGTGAGCCATGTGATCGTCAGAAGCTTTCCCCCCGCTTTTTAAAGCATTTTTCGCTGCCAGTTCACCCAAACTAGCAGGGAAAAAAATGCTTTAGAAAGTGGTGGGGATGGGGGTGCTGTGAAAGAGAGAGGGGGGGATGGAGGGAGGGAAAAAGGAGAGGGAGAAAGAACCACAAACATGGCACTAGACGCGGCTTCAGAGGATACCTTGAAAGAACACAGCAATCCAGGGCTGGAAGGTACCTGGAGGTCATCTAGTCCAACCCCCTGCTCCAGCCAGACAGTGTTAAAGTGAGTTTCTGTCTTTTGACACTCCCACCCCCGGTCACATGACTACATAGCCATGTCCACCAGTGACATGCGGTGAGGTTTATGTCTGGTGAGGCACCGACACAATGGTGGGTTTCAAATTTTTTTAGACTTGTGGACTTCAACTCCCAGAATTCCACAGCCAGGCATACTCAGTTCCGATTTAAAGCAACAGCATTTGTTCTTCTCCTTTGCGAAAAAGTTTCCTTCATTCTTTTCCTTCTCCCTCCCCCTCCTTCCTCCCTCTCTCCCTCCCCCCCCTTCTCAAACAGACACACGCACACAGAGAAGTTGGATTGGACTACTTCTCCTACCCCTTCCCTCTCTCACTCACTCTCTCTCAAACAAACACAGAAGTTGGATTGGGTATATTTTCCAATGGCTTGAAAGCAGCTCCTCTGCCATACCCCCCCCCCCAATTCCCCTGCTGCCTTCCAATCCGAGCCTTTGATTGCAGGCAGAGCCACATTGCCTTTTCAAACTTGTAATCAGTGAAGCTGGGCTTATATAGTTTTATCCAGCTGTGTGTGTGTGTGTGTGTGTGTGTGTGTGTGTGTGTGTGTGTGTTTGAAAAGGCAACGTGGCTCTGCCTGCAATCAAACTATAAATAAACAAATCAAATTCAAATTCAAACTACACTTGGGGAGGGATGTACACTTGAGGATGAAGTTTGAATTCCTCCCCCTCCCTCCGACCCACACGTACCTTTTCCAGCTGTTTCAGAGAGGATTTCAACTCTCCTCTTGCTTGACATCATGAAAAGAAAAAAAATGTAAAAGGAGAAAGGCAAGAGCTGAAGTCAGGCTGAGCTAGTTGCTGCCAGAGTCACTGTGGATGACTTTGCTTAACTGTTTAAAAAAAGCCTCTAAAAAGTGCCCTCTACAGGAGGAGGCAGGAGAACGATGTGCCTCACCTACGTCGGGAATTTTTCAGCTTTTAACGCTTGCTTAACTCTACTCGAGTGAGCATAAAACGGCTAAAGTCAGACTAGATGAGGCACGTCATTCTCCTGCCTCCTCCTGTAGAGGGCGCTTTTTAGAGGCTTTTTTAAACAGCCGCCTCGTTTCCAATTGCAGGGCGTGGGGGTGTCAAAGACAAGGGAGCACCCCCTGCGTGGCTTGTTCAAACAGCAGAAGAGGGAACAGGAGGGGAGTTCTACGTGGGGCTTTTCAAACAGCCAAACTTTTCAAACAGCCAAAGAACGAAAGAAAGAGGGAGAGAGAGAGAGAGAAAGAAAGAAAGAAAGAAAGAAAGAAAGGAAGGAAGAAAAAAAGGAAGGAAGGAAGAAAGAAAGAAAGAGGGAGAGGGAGAGAGAGATACTCAAGAAAGAAAGGAAGAAGGAAGGAAGGAAGGAAGGAAGGAAGGAAGGAAGGAAGGAAGAAAGAAAGAAAGAGGGAGAGACTCAAGAAAGAAAGAAAGAAAGAAAGAAAGAAAGAAAGAAAGAAGGAAGGAAGGAAGGAAGGAAGGAAAAAGAAAGAACTTATGATCACAATTGAGCCCAAAATTTTGGTTGCTAAGCAAGAGCATTGTTAAATGAGTTTCACCGCATTTTACAAGTTGGCCATTCCCACCCGGTCACATGACTGCCAAGCCACGCCCACAAAATAGGCTACACCTACAGAATAGTTTCTAAAAAAATGTGAAACCCACCACTGCCCTCTACAAGTGTGGCCAAGGCAAATCTCTCAAATGAGCATCCCTGGTTGTGAATATACCCCAGCAGGAGGCAGCATTTGAGGGTAGGGAAAAAAGGGGGGAGAGGGCCACATGCTTAAGGGGCTCCTGGAGCCTCCTCCCTTCTTAGGCAGAATAACAGAAAGCAGAGTTTGAAGGGCTCTTGGAGGTCTTCTAGCCTAACCCCCTGCTCAAGCAGGAGGCCAGTCCAGACAAAGACAGTTCAGTTTCTTTTTGTAAGCTTCCAGTGATGGAGAACCCACAACTTCTGGAGGCAAGTCTTTCCACCGATTAATTGTTCTCACGGTCAGGAAATTCATCCTTAATTGCTTCTCTCCTTGATTAGTTTCCATCTGTTGCTGCTTCTCCTGCCATCAGAATCAGAATAGAGCTGGAAGGGACCTTGGAGGTCTTCTATTCCAACCCCCCGTTCAAGCAGCAGACCCTCTACCATTTCAGACAGGTGGCTGTCCTGTCTCGTCTTAAAAACCTCCAGGGATGAAACACACACAACTTCTGGTGGCAAACTGTTCCACTGGTTAATTGTCCTCACTGTTAGGAAATTCCTCCTTAATTCCTGGTTGCTTCTCCCCTTGATTAGTTTCCACCCATTGTTTCTTGTCCTTCCCTTTGGAGAATAAGTTGACCCCTTCTTCTTTGTGGCAGCCCCTCAAGTACTGGGACACTGCTATCATGACCCCAGTGGTGGGTTTCCATTTATTTTATTACCAGTTCGCTCGTGTGCTCACACGACACTGCTGCGCATGTGTAGAAACATCCAGGCAGATGGGCGGAGCCTCCCACCACTATCACTACCAGTTCTCCCACCTCTGCCGGTTTCTGCCGGTTCTGGGGCGAACCAGCAGAAACCCAATTCTGCATACACCCCAGTCCCTCTTTTCCAAAAATTCTTCCTCCTTTCTCTTCCCCTCCTTTTAGAAAAGTGAAGCTCTTCCACCCCTCGTCTCATCAACTCAGCACCCAGAAGTCTTTTTCTCATAAGGGTTGAAGAGCCACCTACCAGTCCATCAACAAGCAGATAGGACATGAATGTTTGCTGCCCCAATTCTTCCTGTTTCGGATTGTCCCAAAAGGATTGCTGAATTCCTTCAATGGTGGGAAATCTGCCACCAGGCTGGAAGGAGGAGTCAAGCGAGGACCTAGCTTAGAGTTCTCACACAGCCACAAATGGCAGAAGCTTGACTCCCATGCTCGATGAAGCTTTATCTGAGCTTTCCCAGGGGAAAGCAACTTGCCCGGGCAAATTCTTATAACATAGGCAATAAACAAAAAAGTTACTGACTTTCATTATTTACAAGTGACTATCAATGTTCCCTCTAATTTTTTTTCAGTGTGAGCAGAAAAGTACAGTGTTTGAGCTGCACAGTTTCATGCCTGAGCACCTAAGAGAGCAACAGTTTGAACTGCTGTCACGTCTGCTGGACATTTGTGCAACATTCCAAGCGCCAAGCGCCGATTGCGAGCGAGGTTTCAGCCTGATGAATGCCAGGCATGAAAAGTGCCACTCAAACACTATACTTTTCCGCTCACCCTGGAAAAAAAGGCTCTCTGCTCAGCTTTTAGATTGTTAGACTGGCTAGAGAGAGACATGGCACCAACAGGGTCCTGGGTCCTGGCATTTTGCAGGCAACCTGTCCTCTCACATTCCTTTGGAATGCAACCCATCACATTTGAATTAGATTTTGCCAATTATCCTATTAAAAGATAATCCTATTATTCTAAAATATGACTAATTCAATATTAAAAACTGTAGATATTTAATGCTGATAAATAATAGCAGTAATTGTTATTTAGTATGATTAAAATCAGTATTGATATATCAATATAATATCTATCAAAATTGACAATAAACACTAAAATAACAATACAAATATATAATGTGGAATATAAATGTAATAAATATAATATATAAATGCAACATAAATGTAATAAAATAATTTATCATGAAACTCTCCCCCTTTAAAGTAGTAAAATCAATTAAATAGTCTAGCAAGTTTGGACAATATGCTATATGTTATGTTACTTAAGAATATATATACCTCAGAGTCAGATACAACATCCACATCATTTCCAACTGAGTCAATAAAATCATATGCCATGCCAAAACTATTTTAAATAAAGATATGAAATTAATCAAGTATTGCATTTATTTTTCAAAATGAATGTACAATTTTTTTTATTATTTAAGTTTTGTACCCTATCTTTTCTAACTAACGTTAACTTTAAAAAGATGTTACTGATTATAGTTGCTTACACCTGACACCCAGCTAGGTTTTCAACTCCCCGTAGCAGGCAGGGAAGCATTGATAAATCACTCACTGTATTATTAAAGGAGTTTGAAAAAGGGGGCATGTTTTCACAGATGGTTGAAGCTGCCAATTTAGCCCTCTGTCAAAACTCAGTCTGGGTTTTGCATGAATGTTTTGTATTTGTGAGCTCAAACATCCCCTCCTTTAATGGGTTGGAGTAGAAGATCTCTAAGGACCCTCCAACCTTATTATTCTATGTTCTACAGACACTTTTAGCTTTCTGGACTAGCCCTTTTCTAATCAGAAAAGGGTTAGACTTAAAACACTTCTTCAACGGATAATTAGAACTGCAGAAGAAACAATGGCTGCCAACCTGCCTTCTTCCATTGAGGACCTGCACACTGCAGGAGTCAAAAAGAGGGCTGTGAAAATATCTACACACCCCTCGCATCCTGGACATAAATTGTTTCAACTCCTACCCTCAAAACGACGCTATAGGGCACTACACACCACAACAACTGGCCACAAGGACAGTTTTTCCCCGCATGCTTAACAACTAATTCCCACAACATTGTCAACAATTTACTAAGACTGTATTACTATTATTATTCTCTTCCTTCCTAATATCTATCCCTCCCCACTTATGACTATGGTTATGTTGCTTGTATCTTTCAATTTATATTGTTTTTGTTTGTTTCCTAGCACGATTTGATACCTTATTAGTAACTTTGACTATCCCTGTTTTATTCTTGATGAATGTATTTTATTCTCTTTATGTACACTGAGAGCATAGGCACCAAAGACAAATTCCTTGTGTGTCCAATCACACTTGATAAATAAAGAATTCTATTCCATTCCATTCCATTCCCTATTCTATTCCTATTCATTTGCTATTCAATTCAATTCTGTTCTATTTAATTTTATTCTGCATTCTATTCCTATTTTATTCCTATTCCTATTCCAGTTCCTATTCTATTCCTATTTTATTTTATTCTATTCTGCATTCTATTCCTATTCTTATTCCTATTCTATTCCTATTCCTATTCTTATTCCTATTCTATTCTATAATGCATTCTATTCCTAACCTATTTTATTCTATTCTACTCTATTCTACATTCTATTCTGCATTCTATTCCTATTTTTATTCCTATTCCTGTTCTATTCTATTCTATAATGCATTCTATTCCTAATCCTATTTTTATTCTATTCTATTCTATTCTACATTCTATTCTACATTCTATTCTGCATTCTATTCCTATTCTATTCTATTCTATTCTATCACTGATCAGGCAGCTCCCTTTGAAAATGTATGTTAAATCTTTCAGGGTATTGACAGTATTGTTTATTAAGCTGTATTCAAAAGCAGCCTTAACCATTTCTATCAGGACTGGGAAATTATACCGCTAGTCCTCAATTTACACCATAATGCAGACTGCCCATTATGGTTGTGGGTCACAAAGCAGATCATCCCAAGAGGAGACCCAATTTTATAACCTTTTTTTTGCAGCCGCCAATAATGAATGCCATGGCTATTAAGCAGACCCATTGTTCATTGCAGGCATTTTTGCTGAAAACCAGAAGTAAAGAGTAATTTTCAGCAAAAATGTTGTAAATTGTGTAAATCACTCCAAACAGCCATAAATATGGGCTTCATCAGAAGAATTCTGGCACTTCCATAAGTCCCTGTCCAGGGTACTGAGATAATTGCCTAAAACAGTGTTTCTCAACCTTGGTGACTTTAAGTCCTGTGGACTTCAACTCCCAGAATCCCCCAGCCAGCTATGCTGGGAGTTGAAGTCCACAGGACTTAAAGTCACCAAGGTTGAGAAACACTGGCTTAAAACAAGGTTTCTCAACTTTGGAAACTTTAAGATCTGTGAACTTCAACTCCCAGAATTTCCCAGCCAAAGCGTAGAATAGAATAGAATAGAATAGAATAGAATAGAATAGAATAGAATAAGTTTATTTATAGGCCGCCCTTTTCCCTGAGGGGACTCAGGGCGGCTAACAACTTATATGGGAGGGGGAACATACAATGACATATAACACAATGTATAATTAAAAGTCGAGCAACATTCATTCAACATTCGGGTGGGGGTGGATTATACTTTTTACCCCCAGGCCTGACGGGATAGCCAGATCTTGAGGGCTGTGCGGAAGGTCTGAAGGGTGGTGAGGGTACGAATCTCCACGGGGAGATCGTTCCAGAGGGTCGTACAATCGCCAAACCCAATTACTGTTTTCATAGGGCCAATTAACAAATGTAAAGAAAGGGGTTAAAACTGCAGGCCTGATGCTGTTTTGATCTGATCCAACAGGGCTCTTAATTACGTGTTATTTTGAGGAGGCTGAAAAAAATCTTGAAATGAATTTCACAACGTGAATTTTAATGGTTGCTGGGGTTTCTCTATACAAATGTTATTCCTATATATGGGTACAGAGAGATGATTTGGTGGTTTTTACAGGATGAGGTTCGTTGCGATGTTGAGAAATGATTGTGTTGAGACATGTTACGTTGAGAAATAATTTCATTTTTTATTTTGACTTCCTGATGAGATATGACATCCATGCTATCTATCTAGTGACAAGCTTTGTAAATTATATTTAGGCATTATTTATTAAATGCATATGCTGCCCATCTTACCAAGGCAACCAAGTGAATGGTTAAAATCATATGAAACTATTAGTGAGTTACGTCATGAAATCTAGTCCTTGGCTTAGAATTCAGCTCCCAAATCTTCTTTTGTGCAAGTTACACATCCCTCTCTTGCAATTCATGTCTTCCATTTACTTCCATTTAGCCAGTCTGCTCTAGAGGCACCAGGCTAGGAACTATGAGATCCCGAGTTCTAATTCCACCCTAGCATTAAACACAGCCAGGTGACTTTGGGCCAATCACTAGAAGACTGAGAGTTCTAGTCCCGCCTTAGGCATGACTGCTGGCTAAGCAGGCCAATCACCAAAAGATGGTGAGTTTGAGTCTCAACTTGGCACGAAAGCTAGTAGGGTGGCTTTGGCCCAATCACCAGGAGACAGTCCGAGGAGAAGTAGAGAGGGTTAGATACATTCACCACCTTAAGTTATTTATAAGAATAATGAAGGCAGATTAAGAAAATCTCAAATAAACCCATCAATAACAGCAATCTGTGCCGAGCTCTTGTGCAGGAGCAGGGAAATTATATTATCTTGAAGCTATAAATAAAAAGCTGAAAGATATTCAACTCTCAATGGCTCAGGGTTTTCTCAACATCTATTCAATAGGAGGAGTTTGTTAGAGTTTGTTGCATAAATTCAAATCCAGAAGCACAAACACAGATAACTGATTCAGCTGGATTCATTAACTTCTTTATATACCATACTTTTCAGAGTATAAGACGCACCAAGATTTTGAAGAGACAATTTTTTTAAAAAAGGTTTTTGCACTCTGCAGACCTCCCCAAAATGGCCTTTTTTTCGCAAAAATGGGGCCGTTTTTTTCTCCAAAAAAAGGGGCATGCATAGCCTTTAGGAGGCTTCCAGCGTGCTCCTGGGGGCTGGGGGGGTTGAAAACAAACAAAAAACAGCCCGTCTTTTGCTCATTTTTGCCCTTCTCAGCCCCCAGGAGCACTCTGGAAGCCTCCTAAAGGTTATACATGGCCATTTTTACAAAGGGGGCAGGATTTCAGGAGGCCAAAAATGCTGTATTCAGTGTATAAGATGCACCCAGATTTTCACCCTCTTTTTTGAAGGAAAAAGGTGTGTCTTATACGCCGAAAATACGGTACATAAGAATAGATGAATAAATGTACAACACCAACAGGTGGTTCTTCCAAGTAAACACACGGCAGGAGAGTTACAGGCAAACACAAGCAATTGGCTTCATTTCAGCAGACAAGCCCAGACAGACTGCTAGTTTACTTCTCAGAGCAGCAGGCTGCTTTCTTCTTAAGTTTCTGTTTCAATTCTTTGCACAGACTCAGATCTTCTTTAAGCTCTCATTGGCTGACCTAGTTGCTATGCCTATTCATTGGCTGACCTTGATCCCATATCTCTGCCAGCCATCAATATTTTAACAGAGCAGTAGATTTTCTGGACAAGAATACTTGTAACTGGAAAAAATGCTTCAAAGGGGATTTTCAGCCATTGGGACCATATTCCTGCATTGCAGATTTAGTAAAAGTTTCATAGTTACGTTTCTTCAGCTCACGTGGAGGCATAGGATCTCCTTACATGGGCAGGGGGTGGACTAGAAGACCTCCAGGGTCCCTTCCAAGCCTATTTTTCTATGTTCTCTGAGAGGACAGCATAATCCCGACAGGGAAGGAAGGGAGAGTTAAGGCTGCTTTGTTCTGGCAAATTTTCTGGATGACATCTTGCTGCTGTTGCCAGCCCAGCTCTGTCAGTTGCAGGGAATTGTGGGTAGAGGGAAGTTACCCCATGCAGGGAGTCCTCGTTTAGCAACCACAATTGGAACTGGCAACTTGGTGGCTAAACAAAGCAGTTGTTAAATGAAACCCCATAACTGTGCTGATGGTCTGACTTCAGTTTTTCTTCACTTTACAAGCCTGCGAAAGTCATCCATGAGAGGCCTGGTTATTTTTTCACCACTGTCAGAACTGCAAACGGTCACTAATCGAGGACTTCCTGTATAGGGAGCAGATCTCTGCAGGGTTCCTGATGTTTGACCAGGGTTGACACAACCTCTGCTCTCTCTCTCTCTCTCTCTTGCAGAAGATGGGACTAAGAAGACAGGATGGATTGTGGGCGTGATTGTACTTGTTATCATCATTCTGCTTATCGTCATTATCTGTGTCCTTTATGTGTGGAGGAGGAAAGGTACAAGATGGTTCTCTGCTGCACACCCCCTTGCAAAGCCCCCCCACCTGACCAGGTTCCCCGCTCCTGTTCTTTTTCCTGTGAAAAGAGTCAGGTTCTACATTTAGGCAAGAAAAATGAAATGCACAGCTACGGTATAGGTGGTACCTTGCTCAATAGTAGTAACTGTGAAAGGGATCTTGGAGTCCTAGTGGAGAACCATTTAAATAGGAGCCAGCCGTGTGCAGCAGCTGCCAAAAAAGCCAACACAGTTCTAGGCTGCATAAAGAGAGGGAGAGAATCAAGGCCACATGAAGTGTTAATACCACTTTATAAGGCCTTGGTAAGGCCACACGTGGAATTCTGCATCCAGTTTTGGTCGCCACAATGTAGAAAAGATGTGGAGACGCTAGAAAGGGTGCAGAGAAGAGCAACAAAGAGGATTAGGGGACTGGAGACTAAAACATATGAAGAACAGTTGCAGGAACTGGGCATGTCTTGTTTAATGAAAAGAAGGACTAGGGGGGATATGTTAGCAGCCTTCCAATATCTCAGGGGTTGCCCCAAAGAAGAGGGAGTCAAGCTATTCTCCAAGACACCTGAGGGTAGAACAAGAAGCAATGGGTGGAAACTAATCAAGGAGAGAAGCAACCTAGAACTGAGGAGGAATTTCCTGACAGTGAGAACAATTAATCAGTGGAACAAAACTTGCCTCCAGAAGTTGTGAATGCCCCAACACTGGAAGTCTTTCAGAAGAGGTTGGAGAGCCTTCTGCCTCTAGCCCCAAAGAGAAAAAAGCTGAACCAGAAAGTCATCTGTGGGCCATCAGGTGGGAAGGCCTTCATCCCCATCCCAGGACACCGTCTACTTCTCCATGAATGTTCCAGGGGTAGGAGGGCCCAACAATTTTAATCTGGGCTCTTCCTTGCATCCTTCTGGCCTCCAAGCCAGGGGTGAAATCCAGCAGGTTCCGACAGTTCTGGAGAACCAGTAGCGGAAATGTTGAGTAGTTCAAAGAACTGGCAAATGCCACCTCTGGCTAGCCCCAGGGTGGGGTAGGATGGAGATTGTGCAGGATCCTTCCCCCAGGAGTAGGGAAGGAATGGAGATATTGTAGCATCCTTCCCCCAGGAGTGGGGAGAGAATGGGGATTTTGCATATCCTTCCCCGAGGAGTGGGGAGAGAATGGGGATTTTGCAATATCCTTCCCCGAGTAGTGGGGAGAGAATGGGGATTTTGCAGTATCCTTCCCCTGGAGTGGGGAGA
Organism: Thamnophis elegans; assembly: GCF_009769535.1. Lineage (NCBI taxonomy): Eukaryota > Metazoa > Chordata > Lepidosauria > Squamata > Natricidae > Thamnophis > Thamnophis elegans. The sequence continues at coordinate 17,027,887 of NC_045557.1, read as the reverse complement.
GAATGGGGATTTTGCAGTATCCTTCCCCTGGAGTGGGGAGAGAATGGGGATTTTGCATATCCTTCCCCGAGGAGTGGGGAGAGAATGGGGATTTTGCAGTATCCTTCCCCGAGGAGTGGGGAGAGAATGGGGATGTTGCAGTATCCTTCCCCTGGAGTGGGGAGAGAATGGGGATTTTGCAGTATCCTTCCCCGAGGAGTGGGGAGAGAATGGGGATTTTGCAGTATCCTTCCCCTGGAGTGGGGTGGAAATGGGGATTTTGCAGTAACCTTCCCCTGCTACGCCCACCAAGCCATTTCCACTAATCTGGGCCAGTCCTGGAGTCTGGGGAAGGCTCTGATGAGGGCTCTCCGTCGGAGGCAGAGATGGGGCCAGGGCTGTCTGACAGTTATCAGCTGACTTCAGAGTGGGATATCAGGGGGGGGGGCAGAAGAACAACTGGAGCCTGTTCCTGATGTGTGCTTGGGCAGAGCTGCCAGTAGAAGGGAACAATAGAAAGACAGGGGGTCAACTTGCGAGTAAAGCCACAGGTGGACAGTGAATGGCCCCTCCTATAGGAAATAAAAGAGGAGTGGAGTTGGCAGGAGACCATTAGTTTAATTCATTAGGGTGAAGATCTCTTCCTGACTTCTTGCCAAGTAATTGCTGCTACAGCGTGGAGTTTGGAAGATATCGGCCTGGCAGCTCTCCAAGCCTGATAAAGGTCTGTAGTTGTGAAATCTCTTGAAAGACGGTTGGCCGGGACTTTGCTGGAGAGGAATTCTCTTTAACCTAAATCAGTGTTTCTCAACCTTGGCAACTTGAAGATGTCTGGACTTCAACTCCCAGAATTCCCCAGCCAGCGAATGCTGGCTGGGGAATTCTGGGAGTTGTAGTCTGGACATCTTCAAGTTGCCAAGGTTGAGAAACACTGGTATAGGACCTCCTGCTTGAGCAGGGGGTTGAACTAGAAGGCCTCTAAGGTCCCTTGCAACTCTTCTGGGTGACCCCCTTCTGGGTAGAATAGAATAAGCTGGAAGGGGTCTTGGAGGTCTTCTAGTCCAGCCCCCTTTAGACAAGTGATTGTTCTAGACCACTGTTTCTCAACCTTGGCAACTTGAAGATGTCCAGACTTCAACTCCCAGAATTCCCCAGCCAGCATTCACTGGCTGGGGAATTCTGGGACTTGAAGTCCAGACATCTTCAAGTGGCCAAGGTTGAGAAACACTGTTCTAAATAAAAGAGATTTTATCAGGACGAGGAGTCTGCTTCATGATCTTGGAGGGGGGGGGCTAAGTCAGAACACCCCCTTCCCCGCTCACCAACACCTTCCGTAGGCGTCGCCAAGATTAGCCGTAACTTATTTGCAGCAAGATAACAGTTGTGGTTCACAACTCACCGACTTCCTGTGTTTCACTTGGTTTTTTTTTTCTTTTCACAGCTGCCAAGGGAAGTGGGCGTTTTACAACTAACACAGGTAACAAGTCCCCTTCCTCCCAAGAAACACCTGCCACATGAGAAGGTGTGCTGCACACACAAACACAGAAAGACCACAAAAAGCACAAAGAAAATGGAACCAGCATAGCAAAGGGCAAGAGAATTGAGTCCAACCCCTGCAAGGAGATGTTCAGGAGGTCAATTGCAAGTGTGATACACATATTGCTAATTTTATGGGGCTCCCAGGTTTGGGGATCTGGTGCACGTTCGGGACGGTAAGAGCGTCCTGGCAGCATTGACCATGTGAGGGCTGATAGCAATAGCAATAGCAGTTAGACTTATATCCCGCTTCCTAGGGCTTTCAGCCCTCTCTAAGCGGTTTACAGAGTCAGCATATGGCCCCCAACAACAATCCGGGTCCTCATTTTACCCACCTCGGAAGGATGGAAGGCTGAGTCAACCCTGAGCCGGTGAGATTTGAACAGCAGAACTGCAGAACTGCAGTCAGCTGAAGTAGCCTGCAGTGCTGCATTTAACCACTGCGCCACCTCGGCTCTTAGAGAGTGCAGAGAAGAGCAACCAGGATGATGAGGGGACTGGAGGCTAAAATATGAGAAGAAGGGTTGCAGGAACTGGGCCTGGCTAGTCTAGCGAGGAGAAGGCCTAGGGATGACACAATAGCTATCTTCGGGTACTTGAGGAGTTCTCACAGAAAGAAAGGCTCAACCTATTCTCCAAAGCCCCTGAAGGCAGGACCAGAAGCAATAGATGGAAACTAATCAAGGAGAGAAGCAACCTAGAACAAAGGAGAAATATCCTTACAGTGAGGACGATTAACCCGTAGAATGGCTTGTCTCCAGAACTTGTGGCTGCTCCTTCACAGGAGGCTTTTAAAAAGAGATTGGAAGGTTACTTGTCTGGAATGATAGAGAGTTTCCTGCTGAACAGGAGGTTGGACTAGAAGACCTCCAAGGTCTCCTCCAGCTTAGTTACCCTATAAATACTCTTCCAACAAACCACTAGATCACAAGAGGAGAGAACAGCCCATCCGTTCTCCTTTGAGAAGGATGCAAAACCAGAACAGTTGTTAGAAGAAATGTGTCAAGAGGCCCTCACATTAAAAAAAACGGAGCAATTACAAAATTTAGAAGGACGGGGGGAAGGGGGCAAAGGTGTGGCCTGTGATCTTCTGGGTTCCACCACAAATCCGCGGTAGACTAAAGCGCGCTCGACGAAAGCGCGTACGTGACGTCATCACAGTGCGACGAAAACGGCACGCTGTGAGCGGTAAATTTAAAATTAAAGCGAAAACCTTACCCTAACCCCCCTAAACCTAACCCTAAACTTAACCCTAAGCCTAACCCTTAACCTAACCCTAAACCTAACCCTAAACCTAACCCTTAACCTAACCCTAAACCTAACCCTTAACCTAACGCTAAACCTAATGCTAACCCTTAACCTAACCCTAAACCTAACCCTAACGCTTAACGTAACCCTAAACCTAACCCTAACCCTTAACCTAACCCTAACCCTAACCCTAACCCTAAACCTAACCCTAACCCTTAACCTAACCCTAACCCTAACCCTAACCCTAACCCTAAACCTAACCCTTACCTTTATGTGAATCGGCTTGCTTTAATTTTATTTTAATTTTAATTTAATTTATTTTTAATTTTATTTGTCGCGCTGCTGATGACGTCACATACGCGCTTTGACGGGTCACGGATCTTCTGATATGACTTATTTATTCTTTCTTTCTTAAATTAACTTGCTGCCCATCTCACTATGGGGGCTGCTCAGGGCAGCTCACAACAGTAACGCAGGGGGAAAAAACTCAATACAAATTGTGAATGTAATACCAGTAAACCAATGAAGCAATTAAAATAAACGATGGAAGCGCAGCAATATGAATTAAGGGACGGGCAGAGGGGGAGAAGGAAGTGCGGAGGGGAGCGAGGGGCGGCTAGTTAATCATCATGAAAATAAATCCCAATATTCATTTTAACAAGTGAGGAGGGAAGTTCAATTGGCTACAATTTTCTTCCCGCTGCAGGAGAAGCGGTCAAGGCAGCAGCCCCCGCAGCTCAGCTCCTGAAAATTGTTGGGTTGGTATTGGGAAGGGAGGAAGGGACAAGCACGGAGGTAGTCTAGACTCATGGTGCAACCATGAAAGGGCCTTGCCTGAATCCCTTGGAGCAGTGTTTCTCAACCTTGGCAACTTGAAGATGTCCGGACTTCAACTCCCAGAATTCCCCAGCCAGCGAATCGCTGGCTGGGGAATTCTAGGAAGTTAAAGTCCGGACATCTTCAAGTTGCCAAGGTTGAGAAACACTGCCTTGGAGCCTTGGCTAATGGATTCTGGAGGAAAGCTGCCACACTGGGGAGATTCCTGTATTATAGGCAGAACATGATGAAGTAGTTAGCTTGCCCCCCTCAGCACAGGTGGGTCTCATTGTTCAGGCATGATGGTTGGGTCTTTTAAACCATTCTTCCTTCTGGTGAATGAGTCCCATGCAAATATGCAGAGCCTTTCACTGTTGAACCAAGATTGTCAGCACTCCTCCATTGAATAATTAGGAAAGAAAACCACGAGACTCCATTGATAGAAATCAAGTGTACTTTTACTAATTATGAATGATTAGAAGCGTAGCAAAGCGAAGTCTGATTATTTAGGCGCGAAAGCAAATGATATATAGAATAGCCCATTCCCCTCCCCCTGGCATCCCAGTTACAGTCCAATCATAATTCTCCCAAGTGTCAGGTGCGAGATAACTTCGAAAGGCATCACCAAGATGGAATGTCGGTGCCGTTGGCCTTGGCGGGAACCCTCCTCTGCATGCGCAGTAAGACAGGCAGCAGAAACTCCAGAATCTTCCGCCAGCACAATTAGTAAACCCCTCCCAAATACCATGCCCCCCCTCCCCGTTTCAATGGCAGCCGAAGCAGCAGCGAAGCAGAGGCTGACATCGATAATTGTCACTAATGATGAAGTTTTAATCACAGGCTATTGGGGTGTGTGTGTTTCTCTCTCAATTGTTTGACAGGTGATGCTACAAGTTCCTGAACGGGACAAGAGGGACTTTCTCTGCACCCCCCCTCCTTCTTCCTCCATCCCTGCTTTCCCCAGGACTGGGAACAGGGGACAAGCGTTGGGTTGGCCCAGATAAATAACAACAACAACTACTAGCCAAACTCATAAGTGCTTCTCCTGCTTTCAAGCAGCGCTTGGACCATTCAGTAGAAGCTTATTCCCACTAAACCAGGAGTGTCAAACCTGTGACGTCACATTGTCATCACATGACGTATCGTGACTATTTTCCCCTTTGCTAAACCAGGGTGGGGCATGGCCAGTGCGTGACACATCCAGCTTGCAGGTTGCAAGTTTGAGACCCCCTGCACTAAACACGGCATATAAATAAAACTACCTAAACACAAAGTCCTTCCTTCTTTTCTCTTTTTTCCTTCCTTCCTTCCTTTCCTCTTTTGCTTTCCTTCTTCCTCTTTCCCTCTCTTTTTCTGAACAAAAGGGAGAGTAGATGAACTACTTACTATGTAAGGCAGGGGTGTCAAACTCGATTTCACTGAGGACTGAGACCCACCCTGGGGGTGTGGCCAGGGTGGGCGTGATGCCACTCGTGTGGCTCCAGAGCTCCGTTTTCGCCCGCGATGGCCACCCGCAATCCTGTGCCAGCCAAAACGGAACTTGGGAATGCCCTTGCGAACTCTATTTCTGACTGTGACAACTCGGTTTTTGCTGGCAGAAACACTGCAGGACAGTTGTTTCGCTGTTTCCAGGGCAGCTCCCCTGTAAGCACTTGAGTTTGACACCCCTGATGTATTATAGCAAAATAAAAAACTGACAAAACGAAGGCATGTGAAATGGGAGAGGGGAGTCAAAATGCTGATATAGGTTTATGCCTGTGTGTGTGTCTTAGTGCGCTGTTTGATTACCTAATGACGCTGCATGCCACACAATCTAATGCCGTCCTGTTTGATGCAATAACCAAGACAAATGTTCCAAATCTGGCTTGTTGTGACTTCGTTTTGTGGGTTAATGTGGGCTCTCTATCATTGGAGGTTTTTAAGAAGAGACTGGACAGTCGCTTGTCTGAAAATGGTATAATAGGATCTCCTGCTTGAGCAAGGGGTTGGACTAGAAGGCCTCCAAGGATGGTCCCTTCCAGCTCTATTCTGATTCTGACCATTCTCTTCTGATGAAAACTCACACAGTCCTTGGATGCTTTTCTAGAAAGTTTGTACGTATTTTGCTTTTGTGAGTTGTGCTTTGGAAAACAGGAATTCAGAGGGCAGATAGGCACACCCAACATCCTCTCCAGAAGCCCAACCCACAAGCACAACCCACAAGCACAACCTGGCAGATGAAGGAGAACGTCCTGTCTTCAGAAAAGACATGGAACCTGGAGCAGAGAGAGGCATGACAGAACAGAGGAGAAAATGATCTCCTAAGAAAATACATTTATTGTCAAAAAGACAGGAGAAATAAATTGAATTTTGGGGGGTGTTGTAAAGCATTTCTGCTTGAGCAGAAAGCTACGTTTATAGTTGGAACTTGTTTACATTTGCAAATGTCATTCTTCTTGTTCCCGAATAAGAAATACCAATAGATTTTAAATAATGCTCAGTTCTCTTGTTTTTTTGCTGAGTGTTTCATGCTCTGGAACGGGTCTCAGGAAAATGTTTCATTTTATGTTGGATCCAAAGGATCAGGCAGGATTTGTAACTGTGTGGGTTGTTTTGTATGGCTGTGTTGTTTTATACAAACTGGGTTTTTTACTTTTGTTATAAATCGGGGTGGGTGGGGGGGGGAGGAAGGCATGTTTTCTTTGTGCTAACATGAAATAAAAACATCTACTTGATTAAACTTGCATGACTAACTGACTGACTTGTGGCCCACTTAATGAAGTTTGCACACAATCATTAATGCTTATTAAATGCACTTTCCTCCGCTTCTGATTCTCATGCTCAGTGGCGCCCGTGTTTCAACCGAGCCCTTTAATTAAATTAATTGCCTGCTTCAGTGAATATCAACACAATAATTAACGTCAGCTCTGTTCAGCATTGTTTGGGAGGGGAAGAGGCTCTTTAGCAACAGAGAAATAAAAGGCCAGGCCAGAGGAAAGGAAATTCTACTTTGACTGCTTAATTTTATTTCTTTATCTTGCCCTGAAAAGGATTGGCAGTTCTCAGCCCAAACAGTCATGGTTCCACCATCTGGATAACAGTCACAATTTTTCTTTGCAGACACTGAAAGCTCATCTAGGAGTGGTTCTGCCTTAATAGGAGGCCAGCCCAAGGTAAGTTCATAAGAACACGAAACATAGAATCATGGGGCTGGAAGAGGCCTTGGAGGTCTTCTAGTCCAACCCCTTCCCTCGCAAAGGTCTCCCAAAGCTCCTTGAATGGACCAAGGTGATCTATAATCCAGGCTTCTCCAAACTTGGCAAATTTAAGACTTGTGGGCTTCACCTCCCAGCATTCTGGCTGAGGAATTGTGGGAGTTGAAGTCCACAAGTCTTAAAGTTGGCCAGTTTGGAGAGCCCTGGACTAGTCCACCCCCTTGAAGGTGACTCTAGTTCTTTACTCAGATCAAGGTCTTTTTGAATGTCACCAGCGCAATCCCATGTCCTCCACAAGGGGAAGGAAGACCCCTTATGGCAGTGGTTCCCAAACACTTTAAGACTTGTGGACTTCAACTCCAGAGCTCTGCTGGCTGGAGAATTCTGGGAGTTGAAGTCCACAAGTCTTAAAGTTGCCAAGTTTGGGAACCACTGCCTTATGGGATGAAATCTGAAAAGGCCATCAGGTTTTCAAAACCGAGTCTTCCTTAAGGCAGGTGGTCCCAACTCCCAGGGGTCTCAATCACGGGTTCGTGGGGCAGGGGGATCCTGGCAATTGAAATCCACACTTCCAGAAGATATTCATATGTGGGAAAGAAAGAATGCTCTCCTCAACAGAACAAAATAGGATTATATGCCATGGGCTGCTCTTTCTCCTGCTGATTTGAAGTCTTCTCAAAGGAGGATTTTGCACAAGGCTCCTTAAAGAGCAGAAGGCCAAAAAAGGGGGAGGGGGTGGAAATCAGATTCGGGGTGACGGGCCCCCACTTGCTCTGCGTTGGGATGCTGTGGGTGTTCTTTGAGGCTCTGTAGTTTGTACTTTTTACTTCCTCTTCGAGACGTGTTCAATTTTGTGACGCAGATCCTACGATAGATTTTTCTTAAAAGGAAAGAAATAACAGGTAACTTTCAGATCTGGTAGGAAATGACACTTTTGCTTCTTTAAGTGGAAAACGTGTCAGCTTTTGATCTCACAGGAAATATACAATTGAAAATAAATCTCACTAAAAATTACGCATGGCTTCTTCATTTTAAATTTTCCGCAAGGAATATTTCACACTCACGGTCAATGAACTGTGAAGTAAATCTGTTTGTTGGTCCAGCATTGAAATATATTACGAGTGCCTAAATTGGTGTTTCTCAACCTTGGCAACTTGAAAATGTGTGGACTTCAACTCCCAGAGTTCCCCAGCCAGCAAAGGAGTTGAAGTCCACACATCTTCAAGTTGCCAAGGTTGAGAAACACTGGCCTAAATCATTGGTGGCCCTTTGCCATAAAGAGGACTGTGGAGCTGACTATGTAGCCACCCAAAGGGTTAGAGAGGCTGCGTGACTTTCAGAAATAAAGGAAAGAACAAAGAGCAAAGCCAAGTAAAAAATAAAGTTAAAAAATAGAGTAATAAGTAGAGTACAAAGTGAAAATGAAAGTAACAACAAAGCTAATGTAAAGTAAAAAGTAACTTTAGGTAAGGTGAGCCTAGTAAAGAATACAAAGTGAAAGTGAAAGTAAAAAATAATGGTAAGATAAAAAGTAAAGTAAGGTAAAGTAAGTAGCATAGGAAAAAGTAGAGGAGAAAATAAAAAAAATAAAGGTAAGGTAAAGAGTGTAGTAAAAAGTAGAAGTGAAAGTGAAAGTAAAAATAACAGTAAGGTAAAGTAAAAAAGGAAACTGAGGTAAGGTGAGTATAGTAAAAAGTAGAAAGCAAAAGTAAAAATCAAGGTGAGGTAAAGTAAAGGTCCTAGTAAAAAGGAGAGTAAAATAAAGTAAAGTAAGGTCAGGTAAAATAAAGTGAAAAGGAAAGTAAGGCAAAGTAGAGAGCAATATAAAAAGTGAAAGTGAAAGTAAGGTAAGGTAGGATAAAAAATGAATGAAAAGTCAAAGAAACAAAAATGTAAAGACTCAAGTAAAAAGTAAGTTAAAATACTAAAATAAAACATTTTACTTGTCCATGCAGGTTACCTTGGGTGAATCACACACACACACACACACACACACACACACACACACACACACCATAACCAGAGTCCCAAGAAGCAGGGGACCATCTCTCCCCATAGCATCTACTCCCTTTCAGTTCAGAATGGCTGGAAACCTGGCAGATGTCAATACATATTTAACTTTCTCTCTCTTTTTTAAACTCTTAGGAAACCAGGAAAAAGACAAATCAGTCAGCTAGAAAAGCAGCGAAGCAAAACCAGGAGTTGCCCCACACCATTTATACATCTGTGCAGCATCCCAAGCAGGTGGGAAACATTTAATGATTATTTATTGATTACATTTATATGGCTGCCCAGTTGACCCATAGACGACTTCGGGGGGCGTACAACGTTCAAAATATAGTCCTATGTAGGATAGCCTTTATTCCGGAAAGCCGTCAAAACCTGGCTGTGCCGGCAAGCCTGGGGTTGATGAGTTCCCCTCCCCTCTCGACTTGTATGGCTGTATGACTCTTGTGTATTTTAATTACGTGTATTGTGCTTGAATCCCCTTCTCCCCTTTTGAGTTGTTCGCCGCCCTGAGTCCCTCCCGGAGAAGGGCGGCATACAAATAAACTAAATCTTAATCTTAATCTATTGTCATCGTACATCAGGCATACAATGAAATCGCAACGTAAAGGCTCCATCTCCATCCAGGCTCCCCAGGAGACCACCGATAACACCATATTTTGAGGGCCTTTCAGAAAAGCAATGGAAAGGCGGAGGGAGAAACTGTAGCTATAGGACAGGAGTGCCAAATTCAATTTCATTGAGGGCCACAGCAGGGCTATGGCTGACCTTGGGGGGGGCAGAGGGGGCTCTCTGGGTGGGCATGGCCAGCTTGACGGCTCTCCCCAAACTGCTGGTTTGCTTCCTGTTCGCAATTGGTAGACTGGGCCGAAGCGATGCAGACGGGCCTCTTACATTTTCCAGGATGGCCCTGCAGGCCGGATCCGACCACATCGCAGGTGTCAGGGTTCCAAATAGCATCCAAAAGTAAATCAGAGTCCGAGGCAACGTTCCAATTGATGAAGAGAGCCATGTTGGCACATCTGGGAAAACCCAAATCTGAAAGCTTCCCAGTTTCCTCCCCCCCCCAGTTGAAAGTTCAAGATCTTGCCCCCACACCCACAAGCCATCACATGGTCCCATCTTCCACTGCCATGCTCGCAGCTCCAGTTCCGGTCAGGTGCAGAGGTTCAAAGACAAAGAATGACCTTGGCTTTCTAAAATGAATGTTGTTATGGCTACATCGCATCTAACTCCGTACAATTCATAGACAATGCATAGTAGAATAATAGAAAGTGTGGCTGGCTAAAGATCCAAAAGAAAAGATGGCTGCAGGCCTGACACGAGGACAGATCTGGCCCACAGGCCTTGAGTTTGACACCCCTGCTATAAGAGAATGATGTTCCATATACAAGGGGCCAACACCGAGAAGGCCATTTGTGATACTCCTACCAGATGTACATCCCGAATTGATGGGACCCTTAACATGCCCTGACCTCCCATCATGGTGGGCCAGGTGGGCATAACAGGGGTGAGGTGGAGACTTTTTGAACACTGGTTTCGGAATCCCAGCCATATGGGTCTGGTAGTTCGAAGCATCCAGAGGGGCACCAAGTTGGAGGAGGCTGTGTTGATCAAACACACGCACTCACTTCTCAAGACCGTAAGGAATAAATTGTGATTCAAGTTACACAGGGGTCTCTAAACCTGGCAACTTTAAGGCTTGTGGACTTCAATACCCAGAATTCCCCAGCCAGGTATGCCCTGAAGTCTTAAGGTTGCCAAGTTCGGAGAATCCCTGAGCTAAAAGATTACAACTGGCGGGGGGAGGGGGGATTTGAGTTGAAATCTTTTTTTTCTACTATGCATTTAAATAGGGTGGTACTTGGAGAAAAGAGAGCACAAATGGTTTGTGCTCTTTGTCCTCTGTGTTTTAAAAAGCGCTAACAGTATTAACAGATTTGGAAGGGGCCTTGTAGGTCATCCAGTCCAACCCCCTTGCCCAAGCAGGAGACCCTACACCCGTGATGGCAAACCTGTGGCACAGGTGCCCGAAGTGGCACGCAGAGCGATCTGTTTTGGCACATGAGCCCTTGCCCATTGCTCTTCTGGGTTCTGTCATGCTGGCCAGCTGGTTTTTATGCACGTGGGAGCCAGGAGAGCAGCCGCCTGATGTGCATGCACGCGCCAGGAAGATGATCTTCCAGTTTCCAACGTGTGCATGCACACCAGCCACATGGGCTTCTGGTTTCTGGTGCAAATGCATGCACCGGTTTCTGGCATGTCCATGCACACCAGACAGCTGGTCTTCGCACACGCTGTGCGCCAGAATCCAGAAGCCCAGGCAGCCGGTGCACATGGACACGCTGGAAACACTGGGTGGCTGCTCCCCTGGTTTCCGGCAAACACATGCGCTCCGAGCGCTGAAGCGGTTCACCAACAATGCCCTACAGCATTTCTGGCAGATGGCAGTTTTAGACTTGGTGTTCATGGCTTCGCCATTCAGGCTTCGCCTCATTGCTTCTGGTTTCGAAAAGGATTATGCAAATTCTAAGAGTCCCATTTCCTGCCAATGTGCTAAAAATGTAGAATGCAAATTTTATATTTTTTAAAAAGGATGAAGTCGTGAATAGGACCGTAACATTTCTTCTTCATTTACTAACCGTTCTGCAAAGCCACTCTGGGAAAGTGGAATACTTAAGGTCTGGAATACTTACTCAAAAGTTACAACTGCTGCAGCATCATTGGGGGGGGCCACGTGAACAAAATGTAGTCCCTTACAACCAGCTGCAGGGATACTACAGTGGCATCCCGTGTCAGCATTCCAATAAACCCACCCATAGCAAGATAGACAATTCTATCCAAGAATAGATTTACTGGATTGGCACAGATCTCCTGGGAAACCGACTCTAAATGTTCCCACAGTTTTCACCTAATTAAAAGTTCTTTCACTTTCTCCCAGCAATCAGTCCCAAGGTCCAATCAGGATGCAGTCCAGTTCCTCTTCTGGACACCTGGTGGGAATGTCCTTGGTTCCCAAGAGAAAGCGTTTTATTTTGGCTACGGCACCCCAGCTAACTCTACTCCCCCTTCTCATTCCCACAGCTCCAGTTGTGGCAGCCCTGAAGCCCCAAAATGGCCACAGCCAGATCAGCTTCAGGGCTGACACCTCACTTATCAAGCCCTCGTCCCACCCTGCTGTGTCCCAAACCCCCCTCCTCTCCTCCTCCTGTCACAACTCGGTCCACTTACCTTCTCCATAGATCTCCTTCAGGAAGTAGCCACACTGCCTTCCTACACAGAGGCCACATCTCCAAAGATGGCGCCACATAGCCGTCATATGCTATAGAGCAGTGGTTCCCAAACTTGGCAACTTTAAGACTTGTAGACTTCAACTCCCAGAATTCTCCAGCCAGCAGAGCTCTGCTGGCTGGAGAATTCTGGGAGTTGAAGTCCACAAGTCTTAAAGTTGCCAAGTTTGGGAACCACTGCTATACGGCAGTGATGGCGAATCTTTTTGTAAACGCGTGCCAAAATGGTGTGTGTGTGCCGACACCCACAATGCAATGCACCCCCCCACCTACCTGCCCATGCATGCATCACACACACACACACACACACACACACACACACACACACGTTGTGCCTGGTTTTTGCGCTACCCAGGCTCAGGAGGCTTCCATGAAGCCTTGGGAAAGCGAAAACGCCCTTCCCCGGGTCTCCGGAAAACTGAAAATCAGTTGGTTCACGCATTCACGCTGGAGCTGACAGCTCGCGTGCCGGCAGATATGGCTCTGCGTGCCACCTGTGCCATAGGTTTGCCATCATGGGTATAGAGAAACTAAGGGACAAATCACCCTGCTCTCCTTCCCAAAGTCGATCTCCGACATCTCCCTGAAGGGCGGTCATGAGTTAGAACTGCAATGGGCAAGCTCCATTATGGCCATAACTTGAGGACTACCTATTCTAAAGATGTTTTTGGGGAGGGCAAAGGTTTCTCCATCTAATACATTGTTTTTTTATACCTGGGAAATTTAAGATCTGTGGACTTCAACTCCCACAATTCCCCTGCCAGCCAGCATGCCTGACTGGGAGTTGAATTCCACACACACCTTGGTATGGTAAGGTTGAGAAACATTCGGCTAACAACTTCTCTTTTGCAGAATCATTTACAAACAGATGATGAGAAGATGGGACAGCACAGCCACCAAAACCAGGCAGAGAAAACTATTTATTCCGAGATCACCAAGTCTGAGGAGGCAGGTGGCTTTCTTAGTCCGGCTTTGGACATCTCAATAGCCCAGTGTACATTTCACCCTGGGGTGGGTGGGTGGCTGCCAGCATTACCACCAGTTCAGGGGCGTGGCAGACCGAATTACTACTACTTGGGCAAATTGGTAGGAACCCACTTCTGATTTCACCTCAATGAATCTAGTTCAGTGTTTCTCAACCTTGGCAACTTGAAGATGTCCGGACTTCAACTCCCAGAATTCCCCAGCCAGCATTCGCTGGCTGGGGAATTCTGGGACTTGAAGTCCAGACGTCTTCAAGTTGCCAAGGTTGAGAAACACTGGGTTAGATCTTACAACAATTACATTTTATATCCATTACGTAGGTATGTGTAGTCAGCCAGATTACCTGTCCATTGGTCCTTTCTTTTATATAATTACTAACCATGCAAATACATATCCGATTCCTACCTATCACACCATCTTAATACCATATTTTCCAATTCATAACTTATCCGTGTTTTTCTGTCCCAGCCTTTTCCGCTCGTGTCTAACCATCGGTACCATTTGTCCCAGATTTCGTGATATTCCGTCTCACCCTCATCTTTGAGCTCTAGAGTCAGCCTGTCCATTTCTGCGCCTGTCGGTATCTTATTTATTATTTCTTGTTCCAAGGGAGTCTCTTTATTTTTCCATTTTTGTGCAAGAAGCAATCTTGCCAAGGTTAAAATATGCAGCATTAAATATAGTCCACCTTCGCCATGTTTTTCTTTTGCGATCCATAATTCTGGCCTCAACTCCATCCTTTGATTTAGCATCTCGTAGTTTAGTTTATTAGTTTTGTATGCCGCCCACTCCCGAAGGACTCCGGGCGGCTTACAATAAAAAAGGGAAGGGGGATAAATAAGACAATACAAAATTTAAAATACAACAACATTCACAATTAAAGTGGGGCTGGATACTTCAACAGCCCCAGGCCTGCCGGAACAGCCAGGACTTATTAGCTTTACGGAAGGCCAGGAGGGTAGTAAGGGTCCGGATCTCCACGGGGAGGTCGTTCCAGAGGGCCGGAGCTGCAACAGAGAAGGCTCTCTCCCCCGGGGGATCGCCAGCCCGCATTGGCTGGCAAATGGAATCCGGAGAAGGCCTAGTCTGTGCGATCGAATCGGTCTTTGGGATCTCTTCCAAATACTTTCTTATTTGGTGCCAAAAAGCCCTCACTTTCGTGCACTCCCACCACATATGGTAGAAGGTCCCTAGTGCAGCATTACATTTCCAACATCGTGGCGATAAGTTTTTGTTATTTTTAGCTACTCTTGTGGATGGGATGTGCCACTTATAGAATATCTTGTATAATCTTGTATATCTTGTTCTTTATACGAGGTGGCCAAAGTTAACTTTCTGTTTCTTTCCCATAAGTCTTGCCAATTGTCCAAATCTATGCTGTAACCAAAGTTCCGACTCCATGCTAACATGGTTTCCTTTACCTGCTCTTCCGCCCAAATAACCGCTTCCTTGTCTTCTCCTTGGCAGGGTGAAGACTCAGAGATGAAGACCATCTACGAAACAGTGCAAAAACCCTTGCCCATCAAATACTCTGGCATGTCAGCCTTTGTTTAACACACACACCTTCTGCAAAGCTAGCAAGAGATGCCCTCCCCCAGAGCTGGCGGAGGGCCTAGGCCCCGTCTTCCAAAGAGAGCCTGCAGAGGGCTCCATGCACGAGAGACAGAAGCGGAGAAGACGTCAGGGGTCATTCCAGGACCATCGCTGGCTTTCACTCCTGGACTTGCACTGGACCAGCAGCTCGTCCTTCTGACTTAGAGAGTCGGATGGGACAACTCGCCCCCGGCCGACTAGCTGCAGGACAATTCAACAAATACAAAGTTAATTCGGCCTCCTCCGAATTCCATCCGCCGGCCAGTGTCGACTGGCGGCTACCCGGAGGAGAGCCTTCTCTGTGGCTGCTCCGACCCTTTGGAACGAACTCCCCATGGAGATTCGTACCCTCACCACCCTCCAGGCCTTCCGCATAGCCCTTAAAACCTGGCTGTTCCGACAGGCCTGGGGCTAAAGATTCGCTGCCCCTATTTCGAATGGTATGACTGTTGTGCTTTTAATTATGTATTGTTTTGTGTTGTTACTAAACTGTCTGTATCCCCCCTTCCCTTTTTGAGCTGTGAGCCGCCCTGAGTCCCCTTAGGGAAAAGGGCGGCATACAAATGAAATAAAACTCAAACTCAACTCAAACTCAAATTAATTTTGACTGAAGCATGGCCAATAATAATAAAATAGTTCAGGGATCAGCAATCTGTGGCTCTGGAGCTGCATGTGGTTCTTTCATCCCTCTGCTGTGGCTCCCTTCTGCCGGTCAGCTCCACAACCAATAGGGCTTTCGAATAGGACAGGTAGAGGACGCCGCGCTAGGAGAAGAATCTATGGTGGGAGAGAAGTGGACTTCCAGTCAGCAGAGGAATAAGGACACCATGCTAGGAGGAGACTCTACAGCAAGGGTCAGCAATCTGTGGCTCTGGAGCCGCATGTGGCTCTTTCATCCCTCTGCTGTGGCTCCCTTCTGCCGGTCAGCTCCACAACCGATAGGGCTTTCGAATAGGACAGGTAGAGGATGCCGCGCTAGGAGAAGAATCTATGGTGGGAGAACCAGACTTCCGGTCAGCTCCAGAATTGAATGGGGGGCTTCCGATTAGGACCTTTGTGGCTCTTTAAGTGTTTACATTTGCTGACCCCTGAAATAGTCGATCCAGAAAAAGGGGGTCATTAAATGACAAAGAAGAAGAGCCAATCCAGAAAAACAAGAGTGACGAGAATTTCTTGGTCCCCAATAATAAAAGTAACTGAGTGAAACAATTAATACAGCGTTGACTTTTCCCACAGTGACTTGGTGGTGGTGAGTTGTCCTAGACCCCCTCGAGGGGAAGCGAGGAGCGAAGGAACAATTTATTTCTTCTTTGTTCCATAATTCCAAATGATGCCCAAATGGAACCGTATCCATTCCACTCTGAAGCCCTTTGAAGTTTACACTATTGTTTCACCACCATGAAAAAGAAAAGGCATTAAGGGGGGGAATCTGTGTACAGATAGTCCTCGACTTATGACCAGCCTTTAGGCTAGGTTACTCTGGGTTATGAACGCGTGGTTATCCTAATTATAAAGTGGTGCCTACTGACAATCAGTTATAGGAGCTGGCTGGAGAATTCTGGGAGTTGAAGTCCACAAGTCTTAAAAGTTGCCAAGTTTGAGAACCACTGACTTAATGGCCACCATGAAAAAGGAAAGCTCACAAGAGCAGGTCACTCTCGTGGGTGGGCTATTTGACAATTGTCCCAAATTACAACTACGATGGGCAGGCTCCATTGTAAGTCGTAAGTCGAGTCGTAAGTGTATAATTCTGTGAAATAATGTATAGCTTTATAGGAGGGCAGCTTTTCTTGGTAGATATTTTGTGTAAAAAAGTGCTTTTTTAAAAGTTAAATGGGCACCCCAATATTTATGGTATGAAACCGGTAGTAACTTGGCAACTTGGGTTGTTGGAACCGGCGTGGACCCAGGGCTGTCACGCCTCCCAAACCGGTTCTCCTCCGGTGCTGCCATCTTGATTTTCAGTTCTGCGCACGCGGAGAACAATTTTCACTGCATAAATGTATTTCCCCCCCCTTTATAATGTTTTGCACATGCGCAGACCTTTTAAGTTGCAAATGCGCACACGCACGGAGCTTTTTTGTGTGCGCCGAACCAGCAGTAGTGCCGCCAGTAACCCACCCCTGAACAGAGTTTAGTTTAATGTTTAATGACATTTTTATGCCGCCCACTCCCATTGGGACTCTGAGCGATAGCTTCAAGATCACAAGAAGCGTTAGTATCATTTCATACCACACTGGGCAGATCCTATGTGGGATATAGGTCTGTGGTTGCAATGAAACATCAAAAGGCTGAATGCTGGGACTTTTCTAGGTATGAATGCTAGGAATTCACATTAACAAAATAAAAAGGGTTTTTTTGCAGGAAAAGGAGTCTGTTTTGTGATTTTATTAAGCTTAGGTCAGGACGGCCCCTGGTATAGGATCTCCTGTTTGAGCAGGGGTTGGGCTAGAAGACCTCCAAGGTCCCTTCCAGCCCTAGGCTTCTACGGTATGTGCACAGCTGCGGAAGAAAATCAAGTGGCAAAATTCTGAGAAACAGGAAAATAGGAGTGAGCAATATTGAGAAACGTTGATGGAAGAGGCCACCCGTCCTCCTGTCCTCCGTCATGCTTAAGGGAGGAGAACGAAGGAAAAATTGCCATGTTCGATCTTTGGGTTCATCCAGTGTAGTCCACCCAAAAAAATCCATTTTAAACGTTCATAAACACCTGGAGAACCTCCAACGTTTCTGAAGAAATCGAAGTTCTTTGGGGACTTCTACTCACAGTCATTCCTCTGGGACCATAATGGCAAACCTATAGCACATAGGTGCTCCATTCCCAAACTTCCGGCTGGGCCGCTGGGCCCTTTTCACCCTCCCCAGGCTTCAGGAAAGCCCCTGGTGCCTGTGGACGGTGAAAACTCCCCCCTGCGTGTGCAGGTGGATGGGGCGCATGCCACTTTGGGTTTGGGAGCGCGCGCACAATTTGGGCCGGCCTTTAGAAAAAAGGTTAGCCATCACTGCTCTGGGACAGGGTGTGTCAACTTTAGGAACTTTAAGAGATATAGACTTCCAACTCCCAGGAAATTGGGAGGGTGGCTGTGGGATGGGGCCTGGGGTCAGGATTGTGGTGGGATTGAGGAGAAGGGTTGGGGTTAGGGTTAAGCATGCTGGCTGGGGAATTCTGGGAGTTGAAGGCCACCCGTTTTAAATTTAAAATTTAAAAAGAGCCGAGGTGGTGCAGTGGTTAGGGTGCAGCACTGCAGGCCACTTCAGCTGACTGTTATCTGCAGTTCGGCGGTTCAAATCTCACCGGCTCAGGGTTGACTCAGCCTTCCATCCTTCCGAGGTGGGTGAAATGAGGACCCAGACTGTGGGGGCAAGTTGCTGACTCTGTAAACCGCTTAGAGAGGGCTGAAAGCCCTATGAAGCGGTATATAAGTCTAACTGCTATTGCTATTGCTATAATTTGTAAATCTTGAAAAAAAAAACCTTTGCAGAAAGTTATCCCCCACCCCTCCTGGAAGAATGAAATATTTTAGGAAACATTAAAAAGGCAGAATATTATATTTCCCCTAAAAGAGAAATAGAAATCTTAAGGGAGACGGAAACTCAGAGCTTCAGTTCCCTGCCCCCAGCAGATATTTGGTGCCCGTTGAGAAGGACTGGGCCAGCCTATCTGCAGAACAAAAGATATCCAGCTCCAGGGTGATGGGATGAAGACAAGACCCCCTCCAGGACATCATAGGATTCTCTAGCCGCAGGGCTCACAAAACCACCTGGGGACATCATTGCATCACCCAGCAAGTTCAACCAAACGTATCTCAGATGACAACTCCTAGCAGGGGACTCTGATTACAGCCAATAGAATGCATTTATTGCACAGGAACAGGAAGTTCAAGGGCCGAAGAGACAATATAAATAACCCTCACTTTCCATTCCATGTGGTCAGCTGCCCAGGGCCTCAAACCATGTGCTTGGAACTGAACCAGATAGATATTTCTTCCTACACCTTGTTCCAAAAACTGACCCTGAGCTGCAAGGAGTCCATTTTGGCTGTCGAAATCTGCAGTTTGAAGCCTTTGGGGGGGCAGG
The DNA here is from genome assembly GCF_009769535.1 of Thamnophis elegans. Lineage (NCBI taxonomy): Eukaryota > Metazoa > Chordata > Lepidosauria > Squamata > Natricidae > Thamnophis > Thamnophis elegans. The sequence continues at coordinate 17,009,163 of NC_045557.1, read as the reverse complement.
TGGGGAGCGACAAACTTTAACAAGTGGGTCAGCAGCTCTTCTTATCTAGCTGCCTCCATCCAAAGGCGGAGCCACCTGCCCATCTGCAGAGTTTACCCTTCCTCTGTTTTTGCACCTGTGTTCACTTTCCTCTTTCTTCTTCCTCCTTCCCTTGAGGGAGCAGGGGGGGAGGGGGGGGGAGAGGAGGTCTTTGGAGCTCCACATTCTTCTCCACAAAGCAAACTGCTAGCAGGGGAGGGATTGCCACCATCTCTTTCTTCCAAAGCTTAGAACAGTGTTTCTCAACCTTGTCAACTTGAAGATGTCTGGACTTCAACTCCCAGAATTCCCCAGCCAGCGAATGCTGGCTGGGGAATTCTGGGAGTTGAAGTCCAGACATCTTCAAGTTGACAAGGTTGAGAAACACTGGCTTAGAACACGAGAAGGTTTTAGAACAGGGATCTCCAACCTTGGCCACTTTACGACTTGTGGACTTCAACTCCCAGAATGCAACTTCGACTCAGCGCGGCTGACCGAGGAACTCTGGGAGTTGAAGTCCAAAGTCATAAAGGTTGGAGACCCCTGGTTTAGAACAGTGGTTCCCAAACTTGGCAACTTTAAGACTTGTGGACTTCAACTCCCAGAATTCTCCAGCCAGTCCACAAGTCTTAAAGTTGCCAAGTTTGGGAACCACTGGTTTAGAAGATGGGGAGGACCTAAGTGGCCTCCTTGGAAAGGTGGCCAGTTGGGTGGAGTGAGGAGGCCCTCAGGACAGCTGGAAGAGGACTTCAGCAACGGAAGTTCAGCCTGGATGCAGCCGGGTGCCTGAGCCAACAGGGAAGTGCAGGAAGAGACATGCCCTCTACAACTTCGCCTTAATCACCTTGGGATTTCTTCAGATCTTCTTCACTTCCTCCTGCGAAGAGGAAGCGGAGCCAGCCTGAAAGAGGAACTCTCTCGGTTCCTTCTGTCCCACCCGAGTCAAGGAAAACCCAGAGAGAACCATGTGGCCACTTTGGATCGCGGCCCTCTTCCATCTTGCAGGTAAGTTCTCGAGTCTCAAAAGATTTCTGGGTGGAGAGGAGCCCCGTTTCTGCTTCCTAAACTATGGAAGGAACGGGAGAAAGACGTTGGGCGAGGCTGGCAGGAGGAGGGCTTGTGACTCCTCTCAGTTTCCCTCCCTTTGTCCAAGAGGAACTTCACGAGAGGAAGGGGCCTGGGGAAGGGGACAGCAGCAGAAGCAAAACCAAAAGGAAAAACCCCAAAACAGCACAGATTGTGTCAGTACAAGGACTCATCTCCAAAAACTGAGGTTAACGCTTCACAGGGTGTCTGAGACACTTCTCAGAAGCCCTGCGAAAAAGACACCATTAAAAACTGTACTAACCACTTCCCTCCAAATCTCCCCGTTTGAATCAGCTTGAAAGAAAACCGGTGAAAGCACCAGGTGAAAAGGAATGCGGGAGTTGAATTCACGAGGCAGGCGTCCCTTGTGCGAAAGGAGCAGCAGCTGCGTTTCCATTCCATGTCAAGTGTGGCTAGAATGAAGGTCGTTTCTGACCTTCTTTTTGGGGGGAGGGAAGGGAGCAGCTAAGCCAGGTGTGCAAATCCAGCTTGTTTGGTTGGTTTAAGGCAGTGGTTCCCAAACTTGGCAACTTTTAAGACTTGTGGACTTCAACTCCCAGAAGAGCTGGCTGGAGAATTCTGGGAGTTGAAGTCCACAAGTCTTAAAGTTGCCAAGTTTGGGAACCACTGGTTTAAGGTTCAAAGGATGGAATGGTCAGAAAATGGGTCAGTTGAATAACTGAGATTGGCGATTTATCTAGAAAGGGCCACGCGTGGCTACCTGTCCTTTCTAGAGATTCTGCAAAATTCTCCTTTCGGGCACTTTGGAGAGATGAAGGAATTGGAGAGGTCGAAAGAGCATGAAAAATCTCCTGCTTCGGTTCTTTGCAATGTGTGAGAAAGCTTATTTAGGGGTAGTCCTCGGCTTACGGCCACAATGGAGCCACTTATGCCCTGTTTTGAATTTATGTTGGACACATATACCCCCCATGGCCATAGGATCACATTTTGGGGTCTTTGGCAACTGGCCTGTATTTATGGCCATTTCTGGCAGAATCCTGCAATAACAAAACTGTAATTTATGATGTTTTTTTTTTATGGCAACTGGTATTTAGAGAAAAACCCTCATTGGCTACAATGATCCAGTTAGTGACTGCAGTATCTTCTTAACGGCCACCGCAAAGAAAAGGTTATCAAATTTGGTGCAATGAACAACTGCCATGATTTACGACTATAATTCCAGGCTCAATTGCAGTTGTAAATCGAGGACTATCTGCGATCTGCTATAAGAATCGGAGGTCCTCTTTGCAACTGAGTTCCAAGCAACTTGGAGCAGGGGATTAACGCTGGGCATTCAAGCTACACAGGCACTGCCATCTTCAGAATGGTAGGGTGGCATTTCTTTCACAACCCTGGAGTGGGCCTGCTTGTGTGTCACACTCCCTCTGGGTGTGGGAATTGCACCATCAGTCCGGAGGCCTCCATCCCCGGGCCCCAGCCAGCTCTGGTTGCAGAAAAGGAGTCAAACTTGGGGATAAACACGACTGGGGGCATCGGTATTTCTGTGGTTATTTTGCCTGGCACCTGAAGGGTCCTCTCCCTGATCTTAATAATTCAATTGTTTTATTTATTTGTTTTGGTTAATCCAGTATTCTATTTTATTTATTATCAATTGTGGTGCTTGGGAGGAAAAATACCCTACCTTGAGGTGGAGAGCATCTGGGGGAGATGGAGCAACGTTTGTTAAAATTATACAACATTTAGGGCACGTGGCAAATCGTGGTTCGGAACAGATGACGTGGTTTATCAGCCAGGACAATCATTCCAGGCTGATTCGTGAAATGTTGGCTAAATAGCAGAATGCTTTGTTCGTCTGAATGTGTGAGATTCCAGCAGGATTGCATTGACAACGTTGGAACCACAATCCAGACCTCTGAAAAACAATGGAAAATAACATATTATTAAAAATTAGAGGGGAGATATTCTCTTTCTTGAAGATCTTGAGGTATTTATTTTATTTTATTTTTCCAGCCTTCCAAGGGTTGGAACATGATTCCAGGGAGGTCTCCCAAGGGATTCTGCAGGGGCTTCAGGACAGGATGGAAAATGAGACAAGCACCCATGGGAGATCAACGTGGCTGGTCAGCACAACTGCCCCCCTCCTCACCGTGCAAAGCAGCACCGACTACAAAGCCAGTAAGCCTCAAAAGGAGGGGAGGGAGAGAAGACAAGCCCCAGACCCCTGTGAGCTTCTCAGGAGAACCAACATTAGCTATCATGGGGTTTCTCTGAAGTTGCACAGCTATAACCAAATAAAAGAATGACCGAATGCAGAATAACAGAGGTCTTTCTTTCCTGCGATTAAAATTGTACTAGTTCATTGGAATATAAAATACAAAGGAAGTGAAAATAATTGGAATCTAGGGGAGGAAAAAGGGGAAGAGGAGAAAGTGTGGGATAGAAGGGGAAAAAGGAGGAAGAAAGGCATTGATTTCCGACTCTTTCCCTTTAGAAAGTAATAACATTGCA